>NC_056744.1:1352764921-1353069921 GCF_019279795.1 Protopterus annectens | reverse complement strand
TTCTTTGCACACAGAGAATAACTTTGATTAAATCTTTTTCAAAATATTTGTTGCTTCTTGGAAATGCAGGAACTATATTTAAAAAGATTAATAATAAAATAAAATGATGAGAGAGAAAAAAAACATAGTACAAATCATTTGTTTTTTAGTCTCTTCTTCTCTGAAGTCTTCCATGAAGTTTCAGTTGCCAGTCTCTTTAACGAAGGACTAGCCCATTCCATTTCTTCTATTTTTTCCAAAATCTTATTTTTTGATAAACAGTAAAGCAGAGTCTAAGTCATCGAAAATTTTAGGACCATCAGGAAGGAAGATTTTAAGCTTGGCAGGAAACAGAAGGTATGTTTAAAACTGTGCTTTTTTAAGCTCCCTTATTAGTGGCAGAAAAACTTTTCTTTTAGCTAATACCATGGAAGAATAGTCATTGTCAAAACGCACAGTTGTTTCATTAATCTTAACAGGAGCTTTAGCCCAAGCAGATTTAAGAACCATCTCTTTATCAAAAGATGATATAAATCTAACTATAACTGATCTAGGATAGTTTTTGTTAGAGTTAGTATTAGCTATAGATCTATGTGCTCTTTCGATACCATAAGAGAATGCTTCTGGTAAATCTAAAGTTTTAGGGATACATGTTGTTAAAAAAGAAGTAATATTGTTACCTTCAATATTTTCTGGCAGTCCAAAAATCCTAATGTTATTGCGCCTAGATCTATTTTCCAGGTCATCCAGCTTTGTTTGTAAATGTGTATTTTGTTTCAGCAGAAACTCAATGTTGATTTCCTCTTCTTGTATTCTATTTTCCATGTCATTCACAGCTTCTTCTATGCCTGTCATCTGGATCTTCTGTTGTTGCAGGTCCATATGTAACAAGTCTATTTGTTTTGTAGTTTTTCTATGAAAGTGTCTATTTTAGTATCCATTTTATCCATCTTAGCAGTAAGTTGCTGGACTATAATTATCAGAGACTGAAGTTCTTTCTTGATGCTGGAGTCTTGAGAATTTGTCTTACCGGAACTCATTTCAGACTGATAAACTGACAGGAAAATTTCCAAAGTAATTTCTGACAGGAATATTATTAAGATTTCCTTTCTTTTTTAGATATAGTTCAAGAACTATATAAAACAAACATATTTAGAAAGAAAATTACTTCAAAAATTAATTTTTTAAGTAATTAATTCCTGTCAATGTAATGAAATTGGTGGAGCTGAAGAAATCTGCTGCTATCCTGTCTTCATCCTTGGCCACGCCCCGTATCAGGGCTTTATTGATGGAGCATAATTGTCTATTTGTATTGTAGAAGTTTAGCAGGCCTGATAGGGCAGGGTTTTTTTCTGGATAGTATAGTATCTGGTGAGCTAGGCTGAGTTGATGGTATTGTAATAGGCTGGGTAGTTCAAGTCAATGTAAAGTAAGTAGAGATTGGCACTGGTGGAATCAAGATTTGGCATTGGTAGCAAATCTGGCAACTTTGTTGTAATATGTAGAATGTTTGTTGAGGTCGGTCATGTGTAGATTTGTTAGTACTGGAGAAGCATAGAGTAATGTAGATAAGAGATGGGTTCTGGCTATAGCAGTTCTGGATTTAGAAGTAAGGTATTTTTACAGTGATAGAGGGTCCCTAGCTTTTTGTGGACTTTGGAGACAGGTATATATATTTGCTGAATCTTAGTTATTACAATTTGTTTTTGTTCCTAGTTTTTTCAAACATTTTTATATGAGAGGGTAGTTTGAGTGGGAGATAGGTAAGAGGGTGTAGGAGACAGGATAATGGAAGTGGTTGAAGAGGAGTCCAGCCCAACAAGAATCCTCAGTCCACTGGACTTGAAGTGTTTCCACTTGAAGTGTTTCCATAGCCTGATAGTGCTGTAGTGGATGACACTGATCTTGAGGGGGGTAGAATCCTATGGTGATCTGGTGGTCAGCAGCAATTGAAGCAGTGAGTCTTCTACCCACTGAAGAGAATCCTGGACATGTTGAAGACATCTGTCTGCTACCTGCACCTCAAAAAAGTCCCAAAGTCAACATTAACTGAGGCTTTCCAGGCTGCCATGTGCCAGAGTGCTTACAGGACTGGCATTGTCACCCCTGATGTCCCTGTATGGCTGGAGGGTAAACTTTCCTTAACCTGGGAGGCATGAGGCTGGGCTGGTCATAATGATTATGGACCTATAAAAAAAAAAAAAAAACAGAAAAGAGAGAGAAATAAAATAAAGTTAGAAAATGTAATGCATAATTAAAATAAAAAAAGAGAGAAGCGGAGACAAAGAATAAAGCAGACAATAAATTAAATCATAATGTTACACATTATTCCAGTCTTTATTAGCAGCAAATTTTATTTTTCTTAAAACTTTATTCATCTAAAACAAAATGTCTGGGTAATGCTTATGCATAAGCAAATCACCAACATGAAACAAGGCTGTGGAAAGAAGGTCAACAGTATATAATTCCAATGAAAAAGAAAAATCTAAAAAAAAATGGAACACCCTGGCACATGGCAGCCTGGCAAGCCTCAGTGAATGTCGACTTTGGGACTTGGTTGAGGAGCAGGTAACAGACACCTTACTTTTCAGCTTCTTTGGCATTCTTCTGTCATAGGCTACACCTGAGACTCTATGGCAGTTGGCTCTAGCCCCTCTGATTCTAGCTTTGACCTCTTCATTCAGACTTCCCTTCTCCTCAACCACCCCTCCCGGATACTTGAAGCTATTTACCTGCTCCACTATCTTTCCTTCTATTCCAATTTTCAGCTTCTTCTGATTTCCCCAATTTACTACCATTACCACTGTCTTATCTGTGCTTAGTTTCTACCCATGTGCCTTCAGTTTTGCATTCCATTCCCCTACACTTTGCTGATGTTCTTGCTCAAATTCTGCCTGTAATGCCACATTGTCTGCATACAGTAACTTTGATGATCTGTCCACTTCAGCCTGCTTGTTAATAGTCCATCACCAGTATGAACAGCAATGGGCTCAGAGCTGAACCCTGGTGTACACCCACTCCCACTGGGAACCCCTCTTTGAGGCTTGAGGCTGAACACTATTTGTACTTGAGTCATTGGTTCCTTGTACATAGTCTGCACTAATTCTACCAATGTTTCTGGGACTTTGAACCACTAGCATTGTTATTATTAATACTTTTTAAGTGTGTTGCTTTAATACTTTATTTGTTGATGTGACTTTAAGTATGTGGGAGAGAAAGAATTCCAATATTCATGGGGGCAGTTACTCATCTGATGAGTTGTAATAGTGGAGATAATATTCACTGTGTAAAAGCAATGACCCCCAACCATGACTCAGGAAGCCCACTCCACCTATCTGGACTTACTTGAATTCATCAAAATTCAACCTTCTACCCTGATCCTGAGTGAATTTAACTACCCAACCACTGAGTGAAAGACCTATTCTAACCCAAACATGAATGCCTAGATATTCCTCAACTTCGTCAATACCAATGCATTAGATCAGCTGGTCGACATCCCTATGAGAGGTGAAAATATCCCAGACCTGGTCCTAACCAACATGAGTAGCCACTGTAGCACTCCTAGAGTGCCATCCTCCTTGGTAAAGCAATCACTTTTGAAGTCACCATTTCCCCCTGACCCTCCCCCCTTGTCAGGGTCAAACAAAAACATTTTTCCAAAGCTTACTACAATCTCCTCAAAGCAGGTATAAGCAGCTTCACAGCCACCATCCCTTCAGTTGGAATTCGCACTAATATCCAAGTCTACACCAAAAAACTATATGAGCACCTGCATAGCTGTATGGACTCAGCAATACCTGACAGGATCAAATCATCTTTCTCAAGGAAGAGTAAACCTGTCTGGTGGACAGCAGCAATAAACAAACTCTATAACAGAAGGAAAAAATGCTGTCCAGGGCCAAGAAGGAGCAGGTGCCAAATTGCAAGCAATGTCTCCTTTGTCTGAAGAAGCAAATAAAGTCACTGGTGAAATCCTCTAAGGCTAACTTCGAGTCCAAATTGGCCACATCCACTAAGGACAATCACAAGGCCTTCTTCACATATGTCTTCAGTTTCAAAGGCAACAACTAAATCTATTCTGAACTGGTGGTCAATAACACCACATACACAAATGCCATAGATATTGCCAACCTGCTGGCAGACATGTTCAGTGAAAAATTCACCCCCCAATTCCCCCATCAGTAAACCAGGACACCCCAAGCACCTGCCCCCTCCCCTCATCACCAAGGAGCAGGTCCTTAATGCCCTCTCAAAGGCAAAAAATACAGTCTCAGTGGGACCCGATAACATCCCTGGCTGTATCCTACATGAACTCAGGCATGAGCTCTTAGCTCCATTAGACATCCTTTTCAACCAAAGCCTGAGCACTGCCTTCATTCCAGCTGAATGGAGGACAGCCACTGTCATCTCTCTACACAAAGGTCGAGGATCCAATGGCCCAGGCAATTTTAGGCCCATCAGCCTAACTAGCCTGATCTGCAAGGCCATGGAATGCATTATCATGGACCTTATAAACAAGGAAATTGAAAACCTCCAAATGCTTGACCCACATGGCTTAGTTTTGTCAAAGGAAGATCATGCCTGTTAAACTTGGTTGACTTCTTTGAAACAGTCACCAAAGCCATGAACAAGGGGAAGATGGTGCACACCACCTACCTTGACCTAGCCAAAGCCTTTGACACTATTCCCCACTCGGGCATAACAGATAAACTCTCCCAGCTAGGCATCAACCCATATGTTACCAGATGGGTAGCTAAATAGGTCACTGATAAAACCCACTCAGTCAAAGTAGGGGAAGCCACCTCTAGTAGTAGACCCATAACGAGCTGTGTACCCCCAAGGATCGGTCTTGGGGCCTCTACTGTTTGGGACATATTTTCTGAGTTGCAAGCCAAAACCAGTGGTCTGTGGCTGACCAAGTTTGCAGATGACTGCAAGCCGGGTGCTGTCTTAAATTCTCCTAGTGATGTGAACACCCTCCAAGAGGGCATTATCCAAACTAATGACTTGTGCCAGAAACATGGCCTCAAACTGAATGCCAAGAAATGCATCATTATGCCCTTTGGAGAAAATGTCATCCCCAGTAGTTATCACATTTATAGCAACATACTAAGCATGCAATCAGTCATGAGGGACTTGGGCACCCAGGTTGATAGCAACCTGACTTTTGACCACCACGTTGCCTCCGTTGTATGGAAGGCTTTCTACATGGCCCACCTCATAAATAAGGGTGTTTCATCCAGGAACAAGGAGGTCATAACATCCCTGTGCTCTTCTCTTATCAGACCCACTATCGAGTACAATGCCCCCTTCTGTACCTTACCAAATGCATGCAGCAGTTGGAGAGACCACAGAGGTTCCTGACCAGAAAAATCCAGGGTCTCAAACACCTATCCTATACAGATAGGCTAGAAGCTCTGTCCCTTTACTCAGTCTCATACAGACTGCTCAGAGGTGACCTGTGTCTGGCATACAAGGCCATTTCAGACCCAGTCATGATGGAGTTGCTGCATATCCATAAGACAAACTCCCCTCGAGCAGCCTGCATGCAAGGCCTTAACCTGGTCTTGTTGGTGGGATAGATTTGTGTCCAAGAAAAGAAAAAAGTTCACCACCAGGAATTCACAGGGTGCAATTCCAGAACAATAAAGGCTGTCTTTCACAAATATGTCGTATTGTTGAGTCCGTTACACTAGTCTTCCAAAAAATAAATCCAGATTGTATAAATGGACACTTTTATTGAAATAAAAACAAAAAAAAAAAGCATAGATAAAGCGCTTTCATCTCTCCACGGAGACTTCATCAGAATCATCTAATAACTGTTATAAAGCCATTTTATACCTTTATACTCTCTGTGATTGGCTGGCCATTTAATACTTCAATTATTCAATTTATAAAAAAACTTTTGATGTTTCACATCAAGCATTCTAACCTTTTAGTTACTTTGTTATAAAAAATTCCAAATTTTATATGTTGTAAGAATATACATAAACATTACAAGGTATTTAAATCCACATTTGCACAATTAATAAAAAACATTTAAAAAACACATTTTATATTCCATCAAAAGAGCATTGTAAAAGTAGATTTGTGAGATATGTTTTTGTATAAAGAACTACACCAAAAATAACTTTAAGACCAAATACTCTTGGTAAAACCCTGAAACTTTTATTATTGTATTAATATATCTTATTTACTTTTTATATTATGCCTTTTAGGACCTTCTGAAAGCAGTTTCAGGCATATGTCTTTGTGTTGGAGTTCTAGTTTTTTTGGTACCAATTCTTATATATATATGGGAACAACCAGTGCTTTGCTAACAAGTGTGGGTGGTTTTTACATTTGCAGTCTACTGATACTAATGAGATATTGTGGTTTAACATAAGAAATGGTAATACATTTAAAACATTTGCCTGATATGGATTTTGATACTGTACTGATGCAAGTTGAAATAACATAAGTGCATTTTCCTTCAAACTGTTACACTTTTAGATGTATACACAGCTTGTCTATTTCGGGAAGGGATGTTGTCCAGAATCTTACAATACACTTGCTGTGTAGGTTCTACTTTGAATTATTATGATTTGCATACTTAAGTTACACTTTCAAGTAATACACTGTGAATTTCTAGAAGCTGTACATGCACAGACTCACTTGCACACGCACACACACACACACACACACACACACACACACACACACACACACACACACACACACACACACACACATACACAAGCCCACACACACACAAATATGTAGGAATTGAAAGTAAAATTGGATGCAGTACATATACTTCATGACAATCATGTGTGTTTTGATAAATTTTGCCTAAAAAAAGTGAATCATATGCAGGGATTGTGTAGAAATGTAAAAAGATGTAATACAATCATCTCTCACTACTATGTGCTGGTCATTTACTTGGTACTCTATCCTTCGCCTCCCCAACCTCCACTCTAGCTAGGGTGTGGTACTTGACCAAGTTTAGCCATTTTGTATGCGCAGTTAATTTTCTGGAAGAAACGGACTGCCATATACAATTATCATGCTAAGAAATATTTTCAGGCCTACATAAACAGAATCCTTTCTTTACAAAAATTGTCTGTATACAGTTCAACTGCTAATTAAGATAATACCCACTGTACATGAAATTATGTGGCAATGCATTTTTTTTGGTTGGTGTATAAATATATTTATTTATTTAATATTTATTTAACATTTGTTTGCCAGGATAGTCCGACTGGACAATGTGTCCATTTTCAGCAGAGTCCTGGGGAGAAAAACTCTATAAGTTTACAGAGAGAAGAAAAATTTACAAAAGAGGCATTACAGAGTAATAGCATACAGATTGCAGACTTTACAGCCATTAGTATACAATAAGAGGATATTCCCCCTTTTGGTTGAAAATACAAGTGTACAAAATATACAATGAGAGTAGATAAGAACCTGGTAGAGCATTGCAAGATATTTCACAACTGAATAAGAGTATATAAATGTTTAAGTTTGGGTTCATGTCAAACCAACGACATGTTAACATAACGAAAGTCACTACAGCGAAACGAAACCATCGACAGTTGAAAACATCGACAGTACATGTATACAAAAGTACAGTGTTACCATGGGTCCTGCAAGGGGGAAGTAAAGGATATGATATGATACTGTACCCATACTACTTCCCCCTTGCAGGACCCATGGTAGCACTGTACTTTCGTATACATGTACTGTCGATGTTTTCAACTGTCGATGGTTTTGTTTCGCTGTAGTGACTTTCGTTATGTTAACATGTCGTTGGTTTGACATGAACCCTTAAGTTTCCATATATACATTCAAGCAAATATGCATGTAAGAGCACATATACACACACACACACACACACACACACACACATATATATATATATATATATATATATATATATATATATATATATATATATACATATATACATACATATACACACACACACACACACACACACACACACACACATACATACATATACACACACACACACACACACACACACACACACACACACACACACACACACACACACACACACATACATACACACACACACACACACACACACACACACACACACACACACACACACACACACACAGTCATATATAAGATATTGCTCACACATGGATAGGTATAGTTAGATGGTGGTGTTTGTGTTGTCCAGGAACAGACTGAGTGTAGAAACAGTGAGTGGACGAGGCTTCAGGGGGTCAATTACAATGGCATAGATGGTTGGTGAAGAGGTATGCTTTAAGTAGACATTTGAAGGAAGGTGTGGAATTTTGTAGTCTGAGGTCAGGGGGAAGGTTGTTCCATATTTTTGCCATTTCATGGGCAAATAGTGATTCCTTGGAGTTGTTTTTGCATGTGATGGTTTCAATTAAGGCTTTGTTGGAGGACCAAAGTTGTCTATTTGAATTGTAGAAGTTCAGCATGCTAGTCAGGTCGGGGGTTTTTTTGTGATAGTACAAAATTAGATGAGCTAGGCTGAAAAAATAATTAATAATTAAAAAATAATTAAGTGTTCTCATGCAGGTATACATCTGTATTTTACAGAGGTATATATGCATACTTACATATCTTTCTTTTCTCATAAATATACTTTTGTATTTATACACAAAAGTATCATCATCATCTTCTTTCGGCTGTTCCCATTAGGGGTCGCCACAGCGGATCATCTGTTTCCATTTCTTCCTGACCTCTGCATCATGCTCTTTCACACCAGCCACCTGCATGTCCTCTCTCACTACATCCATAAACCTTATCTTAGGCCTTCCTCTTTTCCTCTTACCTGGCAGCTCCATCCTTAGCATCCTTTTCCCAATATACCCAGCATCCCTCCTCAGCACATGTCCAAACCAACGCAATCTCGCCCCTCTTGCTTTGTCTCCAAACTGTCCAACCTGAGCTGACCCTCTAATATACTGATTCCTAATCCTGTCCATCCTAGTCACACCCAATGCAAATCTTAACATCTTTAACTCTGCCACATCCAGCTCTGACACCTGCCTTTCCATCAGTGCTACCGTCTCCAACCCATATAACATAGCTTTTCTCACTACCCTCTTGTAGACCTTCCCTTTCACTCTTACTGGTACCCATCTGTCACAAATCACTCCTGACACTCTCCTCCACCCATTCCACCCTGCCTGTACTCTCTTCTTCATCTCTCTTCTACACTCACCATTACACTGAACTGTTGACCCCAAGTACTTAAACTCATCCACCTTTACCAACTCTACTCCCTGCATCCTCACCATTCCTCTATCCTCCCTCTCATTTACACACATATATTCTGTTTTAGTGCTGCTGACCTTCATTCCTCTCCTATCTAAAGCATATCTCCACCTCTCCAGGGTCTCCTCAACCTGGTCCCTACTCTCACTACATATCACAATGTCATCTGCAAACATCATGGTCCATGGGGCCTCCTGTCTAATCTCATCTGTCAACCTGTCCATCACCACTGCAAATAAGAAAGAGCTCAGAGCTGATCCTTGATGTAATCCCACCTCCACCTTAAACGAATCTGTCACTCCCACCGCAGTCCTCACCAATGTCACACTACCCTTGTACATATCCTGTACCACTCTTACATACTTCTCTGCCACTCCCGACTTCCTCATACAATACCACAACTCCTCTCTAGGCACCCTGTCATATGCTTTCTCTAAGCCCACAAAGACACAATGCAACTCCTTCTGACCTTGTCTGTATTTCTCCAACAACACTCTGAGAGCAAATATTGCATCTGTAGTGCCTTTTCCTGGCATGAAACCATACTGCTGATCACTAATCATCACCTCCCTTCTTAACCTAGCTTCCACTACTCTTTCCCATAACTTCAAGCTGTGACTGATCAATTTTATCCCTCTGTAGTTACTGCAGCTCTGCACGTCACCCTTATTCTTAATGATAGGTACCAAAACACTTTTTCTCCACTCCTCAGGCATCCTCTGACTTTCCAAAATTTCAGTAAACAATCTGGTTAAAACTCCACTGCCATTTCTCCTAAGTACCTCCATGCTTCCACTGGTATGTCATCTGGGCCAACAGCCTTTCCATTCTTCATGCTCTTCATAGCTGTCCTTACTTCCTCCATGCTAATCTGCTTCACTTCCTGATTCACTATCTCCACATCATCCAACCTTCTCTCTCTCTCATTCTCTTCATTCATCAGCCCTTCAAAGTACTCTTTCCATCTACTCAACACACTCTCCTCACTTGTGAGTACGTTTCCCTCACTGTCCTTTATCACCCTTACCTGCTGCACATCTTTCCCAGCTCTGTCCCTCTGTCTAGCCAGTCAGTACAGGTCCTTTTCTCCCTCTTTAGTGTCCAATCTCTCATACAACTCTCTATATGCCTTATCCTTAGCCTTCACCACCTCTCTCTTTGCCATGTGCCTCATCACCTTATATTCATGTCTACTTTCTTCATCTCTTTGACAATCCCACTTCTTCTTCGCCAGCCTCTTCCTTTGTATACTCTCCTGTACTTCCTCATTCCACCACCATGTCTCCTTGTCCTCCTTCCTCTGTCCAGATATCACACAAAGCACCTTCCTAGCAGTCTCCCTTACTAGCTCTGCTGTAGTTACCCAGCTATTCAGTAACTCTTAATTGCCTCCCAGTGCCTGTCTTAACTCTTCCCTGAACTCCACCTCACAATCACCCTTTTTTAACATCCACCATTTAATTCTTGGCACTGCTTTCACACTCCTCCTCCGCTTCTTGATCACCAACATCATCATACAGACCACCATTCTATGCTGCTTAACTACACTTTCCCCAGTCACCACTTTATAGTCTCTAACCTCCTTCAGACTGGCCCTCCTACATAGGATATAATCCACCTGTGTGCATCTTCCTCCACTCTTGTACGTCACCCTATGCTCCTCCCTCTTCTTAAAATACGTATTCACCACAGCCATGTCCATCCTTTTTGCAAAATCCACAATCATCTGAAGCAAATAACTTAGGAAACTGTGGACTTTTTAAAGTAAGCAATACAGATTAGAAATATTGCAAATTAATATCACAGTTCAAATGGATGTTAGATTATTTGGTTTACTTGGAGAAATGTTTGCTTTACTGATATGATGAAAAAATTTGGCTGACATGATTACTTTAAGACTGTCATGTCTGAATTAAAATTCATTTCAGCAGCAGTGGAAATGCTCACTGATCATTGAGATAAGTTTATTTTGTAGTCAGCTACTGACTGAGCACACATGGTAGAATTAAATAGTTTGCTGTTTTCTAATTGTGAAGTAGTGAATTGTTAAGGATGATTTGTTAGCACAACATGATTCTTTACTAGAATATTTTTGAATCTCACTCCTGAATGAAAAAAAAGACAGCATGACTACAAGAATGTGGTAGGAAAAGCATACAGGTCTGTAAGAAAACTGCTTGCCTTACTACTGTGAATGTATTCATGGTGTTGCAAATAACTGGATTGAGATTCTGCATGTGTATATAATTATGTCTTTTGGGTTACCTAACCTGTGATTTTTTTTCATTGTTGTGTCATTTGACTGATGACTACAATAAAACCAGGGATCAGGGCAGAGAAACAATAATTTTGGCTGTGAGGAGAACTGCATCATCATGGCAGTCCTTAGGACATACACCAAATGTCATCTTGGAAAAGGGGGTCCCAAACAAGCTGAGATTGCAAAGGCCTGGAATCAAGCGGTAATGGATATAAATGAAGTCGGTGGAAGGAATTGCATATTAACACAGAGCAAGAAGAGGAAAAATCATATGGTAGGATGTTCTAGAGCGAAGGCGAGTTAGAATGCTATTGCCACAGCAGTACTGGGGGGCATCCTACACTTATCCCTTTAAGACCAGATGATGAGTACCTCAGCTCAATTCATAGGGATGACTGTGACACAGAAGATGATGGGACTGGAATAATCAGAGGAGATACGGACACTGGTTATTACCAACTTCTGCAGCAGACACAGTGACACCTTTACAAAAAGGAGCCAGGTGCAGGACATTTGTCAGAGCTACCCCAGGAAACACATAAAGCATATGTTGCCCAGCAACAAATGTGCCATGACATTGTGAGGATTCAGAGTACTGCTACAAAGAGTCAGCCAGAAATGCTCAGTGTCCTCTAGGGTCCAGTACTACATGGAAATGGTAGAAAGTAGGAATAATGCCATGATCACACTGATGCATAATATGGCACAAACCAAGCATACATAGCCACCTACATTTGTACTCTAGTTAGGACTTACCAGACTCAAGTAGGAGTCAGTCTTGGAAGAGGAAGAGGAAGAGTACTGTCCAGACATGTTGGCACATATCACATGAAACTTCAAGTGCTTCTCTGGAAGTTCTGTAAATTAGTAGGGAGAAACAAGCACAACAGATTACATGCAGGCTACATCATCTACACCTTGCAGAACCTCTCATTTGCAGTCCAGATCATGCAGCAGTGTTAGATTAGTGTATGTAGGATCACTTACATCATGAAGGTCACATCATTAGACCAACTCACCATCCAGCTCTCATAACTCCACTTCTTTAAAATCACTTGATTCATCACCTATTCTATCCTTAGGAGATCTGTATAACACATTTGACCTTGACCTACTATGAAACAAATGTGACATTTCTGTTACTTCTAATTTGACCTTCACTCAGGGATGTCAGATAGAAGTTATTAAATAAAGTTCAACTATATGTATTTAATTTCTATAATAGTATTGCTTACAACCTCATAGAAATGTGGAAAACAAGCTATATGTTATAATATAAGATTGCAGTGACTAAGAGCATTAATGCTCTATACATTATTACCATTGTTTCTGCTGGCAATTGCATACAACTTAAAAGTTGCAATATGGAAGTATTTAGTGAAACACTAATAAAAAATTAATGATGAAAATTCATATCCTGTCATGTAAACAAATACTGCTGCCCCTTCACTCTTACTACTAAACAGACAATGTTTTTTGTCTTTGTGGACACAGATAATTATGTATGAAAAAATTAAGTGATGTGATAACAAAGAACATTGCCAGGTGAAATACTTGTCTGATAAACAATGACAGTATAGTGCACACACATCATTGCAAGCATCAACTGTATGTGTTTTTTTACAAGAAAAAAAACACTAACGTATGTTGTGGTCCATAGTTCTGGACTAGATGTCACCTCTTTGGTTAGCCGGATTCTGTGCATGAGCCTGCCACATGATGTACCTTCTACTGCTGCCAGCTGGAGATCATTAATCACAGGGAGACTGGAATGGGGAGTTGCAGTGACAGCGCAGGTCACTTCAGCACCAGACCAGTGCATGATCATGCTGTGCAGAATACAGCATGCATTAAACATCTTGCTAGCAGTACCTGGGTCATACTGAAGGGTACTGCCAGACTCATTCAGGAACCTAAATTGACTCTTCAAGAGGCCAAAGACCCTCTCAATGACAATATGGGTCTATGACAGGGCTGTGTTGTAACTATGTTTAGTAGCCCCACTTAGATTTCTCTTTGCTTTCATAAGTTATGACTCAAGTAGCTATCCAGAATAACCTGAAGAAAAAAGAGAGAGATGAAGAGACAGAGAGAGAGAGAAGAGGGTGTAACAAAACAATGAAAAATGATTTACTGTTCATCAATACAGTTTACAATGAAGAACTAGTTAAATAACATAAAAAAGGAAAAAATATTTTCTACTTACCAACAAGATGTCCATTGAGCACCTTAGCATGTAGTAAAAAGCAAGAGAGTGATCTAGTTTGCCAGATATGGGAATCATGTGCACTGCCAGGATGCCAGGCAGAGACATTGTTGATATACCCCCATGCACAGCACACTACCCTTTCAATGGATGGAATTGTCCCCACCCTCCTACAGACCAGATGGGGTCCTTATTGCAGCATGGGTGCAGTCTATTGCACGGAGTTCTTCGGGGAAATTTGCCACCCCGTAAGAAACACTCATAGTCCTGACTCGGTAATGAGGTGAATCTGGGAAATATATGTGCTGATCCACATGTCTCAAGAGTACATCCAAGAACTGCCAAAGTATCCTTGAGGCAGAAGCCTGTGAGATGCCCACTGTGTCTCCAGTCTGTTTTCCGGAAGGTCCTTGCGGAAAGTATAGTGAGAGCTGTACATCCCTTTGTTTCCACATGGATAGAAAGGCCATGCATCCCGCAGTGCCCTTGTGGAGGCCATACATACTCACTAAGACCTTTACAATATCCCTGTCCACTCTGAACCTATTAAGTATCTCCTGCTTGTTAAAATTGCAGTGAGTTATTCTCTGTCTATATCTCTCTAATGCCACTGGGTGCAGTAGGTTTTGGCTTGGCAAAGACGAGCAGTTCCCACTGTGGAATAGGAAGACTAGCAGCAAATGACAGCATCATTGTAAATGGCAAAGTAGATAGAAAAAGGTGCTATTCTGCCTTTTATAACTAATCTAGGAATGGAGCAGAAATCTTTGAAGATCTCACTATGAATCGCAAATAGACAGGAAAAGGTCTAATTAGCATATAACATTTTACCACATTTCTCATTTGCATCCATTATAACATCATATGCTTATGCCTGTTCATGGCCATCATGCACAAATGGCCTATATGAATCATGCCTTTGCAGCTGAAATGCACAGTTAGCATGGATACCTTTACACAGTTGCATAATGATTATGAATATCACCACATGTCTGGGATATCCAGGTGTTTTACATGTGATAGGATTTATAACAATCACATTGGCAATTAGTTTCCGTCTTCCAAAGTAAAACATCATTTAAAATGTTTGGCTAGTACTTTTCGGCGGCTACTTGTAATATGAAGTCAAATACAGACAACTTAAGGATTCTTGCTTCTACCTCTCAGACTATAAATAATAACATTTTTGAGCTTCTGTTACTTCTTATTGATAAAAATATCAACATCACAGCAATCACAGATACCTGTTTTTATAATACAAATCTCACCACCACTGTGGCAAACCACACAAGTTACCACAAAAATTAAACTTTCTAAGAGCAGTGGAGGTGGATCAGTATATAAAAGGGGTAAATGGTAAACTAAATGCTGCAAAAGTACTTAACATAATGATGATAAGTAAACCATAATCGAACATGTGAATCTGTCTCTCTCTCTACTGCAAGTTTCTGTCAGAGACCAAATGTTACAATAGTTGGAAATAAAGGATTTATACAGGCATTTGATACCACTTATATACCACAATGTGTATTACTTCATTTGAAGGTCAACTCTCCCTTAAAGTGACTGCCAGACAAATACACATGCATGCACACACACACACTCACAAACACACACAAACACAACCAACACAAAAAAAAAAAAATATATATATATATATATATATATATATATATATATATATATGAGAACACTAAGAAAGCTCAAAACTGCACAATACTGACGCCCACAATACCGACACTCAGAAGAATGAAATTTCAGAATCCTGACAGCGACTAATGGAAATTGCCGTATAGTGTGTAAAGGTGAGTATGCCTTTCTCCTCACTGTAGTGCGATCTCGGAGCATGTATATTTAGGTTACGGGGGATGTGGGGTGCAGGGGGGTTGCCCCTCTGCATACATGTTGTTATTGCTGGTTTTGGGGTTTTATTTTGTTGTTTTGTTGTTTTTGGTATTCCGACGTTTCGTTCTTCTGGGCGTCGGTATTTTGAGTGTTGGTATGGTGCGGTTTCGGGATTTCGTAGTGAATATATATATATATATATATATATATATATATATATATATATACACACATCTCAAACCAAGATTTAATGACAATAAAATTCCAAACACTTCTTGGGTATATTCAGAGTCACACTGTCAATTAACTTATGGTACCTGACCCTGAACTGTACTGTTCAGCAATGACACTAGACTCAGGGTCTCAAAGTTATAGGCATTATGCATGCTAAGCATTCTTAAACGTATAAGCATATTTACATACACACACACACACACACACACACACACACACACACACACACACACACACACACACACACACACTATATATATATATATTTTTATCTGAAGAAGTCTAATTTTGTAGACGAAAGCGCTCATTTGTTGTTGGATTTAAATAAAAGAACTGAAGATTCATCTCACTGGTGGCCTGGAACCTTTTTTGCTTCATATATATATATATATATATATATATATATATATATATATATATATATATATATATATATATATATATAACCCCTTCAGATCATCAAACTTTTAAAAGCTTGATTTTCATATGGCCGAGACTATGGTCGAACCTTTAAAAGTTTGAATGGTCTGAATGGAGATCTCTATACAGTGCTGAATGGGAATATTCTCTTTTCCACAATGTAGTGTGATCAATGAGTTGATAGATTTAAATAGCAGGGGGTGTGGGGGGTGCAGGGGGCTTGCCCCCTGCTAGAAACATTTAGTTTATGTATTTTTTTTTGTTTTATTTTTTTTTTTACATGTTCAAACTTTTAAATGTTCAGTCATATGGTCTCGGCCATATGAAAGTTGAACATTTGAAAGTTCGATCATGTAAAGTAGACCCATATATATCTATATATATATATATATATATATATATATATATATATATATATGTGTGTGTGTAGAGAGAGAGAGAGAGAGAGAGAGAGAGAGAATAGGTATATATTAGATTGCTGTACACAGAGCATATCTTATGGTCACTAGTCCAGCTCCCTCCCCCGGAAATGAAATAATTTGGTCACAGTTTTTGTTTGTCCTAGTTTTGAGCCTAATGTCCTTGGGTATTTAAACCATCTAGACAATTACAACTGCCTATGTACCCTGGGCTCACTGAATGCCTATTATTGTGTACAGAGGATGATCAACTTTCACAGTAGTTTCTAGATGGGTCTATATTAGATCTTCGAAAGTTTAATAGTTTGAATCACTAAAGATCAAAATTTAGTGACCGAACTATTAAAACTTTGAATGTTTATAAAATATATTCAAAACAAAAAAAGAAAAACTAAAGGGTGTAGGTAGGGGGGCAAGCCCCCCTGCACCCTCACGTGGGAGGCTGTGCCCCCAACACCCCCGCTACTTAAATATACCAGCCCCAAGACCGCACTACATTGAAGTAAATAGAAATCTCCCCTTACAGAGATTTCCGTTTAACTATTCGATGTTCTGCACTTTTGCTATTCTCGTGCCAATAATATCAGCTTCGATATTGTCAGTCTTTGAGAAAATAATATAGACCAATTCTAGACAGTTAGAAATAAAAATTGCTGGATACATGTGATGTATTAAAATTGTTCTATATTTTAAAACTGTATTGGACACCCAAGATGCCTGTTAAAGTTGTCCCATATTTTAAAACAAATGTTCTAATTTAATTGCAGATCATGTCCCTCAAATCAAAATTCAGCTTTGTGCTTGCAACAGACCTGTTTGGTAAAACAAAAGGGGTCTATACTATAACAGTGAATGCTTAAAATAGCGAACGCTGTATAATCGACCCTTAAAAATTGAAATGGCAAAATGCCAAACACATGGAACAGCAATTTTTTTTCCCAGTGAAAAAAATCGCTGCTCTATAAAAAACAAACAAAAAAACCCACAAAATAAAATGGGGGGCAAGCTCGCCACACTCCTCTACTTAAATATACCAACTCTGAGATCCCACCACAGTGGAGGAAATGGCAAAACCCTAAAAACGTTCCATGTGTTCAGGGTTTTGCAGTTTCGATTTAAAATGGTCGATCAAACAGCATTCAATATTTTAAGTGTTTGCTGATATAATAGGGAGCCAAACAAAAATACTCAAAACATGTGAACACACATAAATAAATGTACACATATATAAAATGAATATGAAAAGTATACAAAAGATTTCCTATAACAAATTAGAATATTTCTCTAGATGTACATTAATGCAATTTAAGCCAGGTGTGAGCAAACACTTGCAACTCATATTCTTAGCAAGAAGTACAACGGATTTTTATATCTGTTATTCATATTCCACATGAGTAGGTCAATATTATTAGCCTTAATAATAATGATAAGTTGTCAAATTTCTGCTAAGTGTCTTAAGGTCTTGATCCTCATGAAGGTTCTTGCTGATATTTACATACATACATAAAAATATTTCAAGCATGGCATTAATGCCCTTCTAGCTTGACAATATACCAAAACACTTGTTCCCATGATAAGTGTCCAGGCTGTTCTTAAAAATGTCTAAACTATTACTTGCTTTAATGTAATTTGGTAGTCTGTTCCATGCATCAGCTACTCCGTCAGAGAACCAATTAGTACACTTCTCATTCTTATAGAATCTTCTACATAGGTTGTTTGATGATTCCCTAGTACTTTTTGATAACCCCAAACATTCCTAGAGATAGTTGTCTCTAAATGCCTTATATACTTGAATAAGATCTCCTCTTAGATATCTATAAGAGACACTGTACAAGTTCAGATATTTTAATCTTTCATAATAACATATTTTCATGTCCATGGATGCTTGTTTTCTTATAGGGTTTCCATACTGTTATTCCATACTCAAGTTTGGATCTAATGTAACTAACAAACAATGACGCCATCATTTTTGATTTCCTAGATTTTAAAATCTTTTTATACACCCTATAGTTCTATAACTATCATTAACTAATTGGTTGAGATGATTAGAAAAACTCATAGCTGAATCTACCCATATACCCAGGTCCTTAAATGAGTCTACAGTTTCGATCACTGTGTGCTGTATTAAATATTCACCTTTATTTATGCATTTATGTCTCACAAATGTCATATGCTTAGTTTTTAAAGTATTTATCAACACATTATTCTCCTTTGCCCAAATGGTCAATTTAGTCAAGTTCTTTTGCAGACATGCCTTATCTGTAACACATATAATCAGTTTACCCAATTTCAGGCCATCGGCATATAAACCGTAGAACACCTTAGATGAAAAAGTTAGGTTTGAAAGGTATAATCTAAACACATAATGGCCTAGGACAGAGCCCAGTGGGAGACCCTGACTGTAACCAAGGATTTTACCTGTCCAGTTGCTGTATGATACTTGCCATGTCCTATTTGTAAGCCATGCAGCTATCCATCTTATCAAGAGTACATCAATACCTGTTTGTACTAATTTATTGATCAGTGTTTTGTGTATGACTCTGTCAAATGCCGAAGTGAAATCTATATAAATTACATCATAGCACAATTTTTCATTTATAGCTTTTATTATATTGTTATAGAACATCATGTTACAGGTAGGTAATAGATCTGTTTTCAGCACATGCAAGCTGATATATGGTTTCAAGGTCCAACCTATCCACTTGTGACAATATCTTATCCAATATTACCTTCTCCATTATTTTTCCAGAACATGAAAGTAGACTTAATGGTCTATATGATTCTGGGTTGGTTAGAAACTTGGAATAGGTTAGGGGTGCAACTGAAATGAAAATCAATAGTGAATTCAATTCCTGGTGTTGTTAATGTTCTAAAATTCTTCTTGTAGCAAACTAGCCAGCACTTAGATGCATACTTTTTGCTCATTCTATCAGTCTTAGTCACAGATTACTTGCCTTATAATCAGAATAAAGTTATAGTCATATCAGTTTACAAAAGAGGAGATTCGCTTTTAATTAATCGTTATTGATAAGTGTATGAAAGAGTTCTCCCTTACTCTTTACCCTCACTTTCTCTTAAGTCTTGTAATTTCTTCCAACATGGGAATATATGACATACACTATGCTTCACTAATAAAACTGCATGTAGCTCATAGATGGATGCTTTCAGCCTTAAAATGTTTGATAGTACATCACACAATGAAATTATCTATTATTTGACTGTCCTGTATGGTAATTTATATTTCATTTTGTGGCTTAACAACTGGCTGAATGATTAATTTTTCAGTGCTGGAATAAGAGATGTCATCACTGCCAAGAAGCTTAACCTGTGCTGCCCACAACCCAAGAGCTATGTCTTGGGCTGTATCAGAACGTTCCTTTTTAATGTTTTACACTACTTAGACTAACAGAGGATGGATTTCACCTCTTTCAAACATCTTTTTAGTCTGCAATCATTAATTGGCCAATTATACCATTAAATTCAAACAAATGTGATTATGGCTTTGACATGGGAGCAGGAGTAACCAATCATTAGGCTCTCTTGAGAACTACTGAGATGTATGGAAATTTGTTATTTAAAGAAAAGTTCGTTTTTAGTTACCATTTAATCTACAATTAAGAGGTGCTTTAATGCATTAAGGAATACTTTAAAAATCAATTACAACAAAAGTGGAAAAAAACAATTCTTCATCTGTATATGTATCTTAGTTTACTTTGTAAGCATAGCACGTCTGCAATTACATTGTTTATGAGCTAATGCAACTGAAGGAAATACAAAAATACTTAAGATAAAAATTTAACTGAAGGAAATATCGACATGCATGAAATGGAAATAAAAAGGGGTAAAACTATGAATTCTTCTAGCAGGCTGCAACATTTCTATTTACATTTAGTCTGTTGTATAGTATCCAAAGATGACACAACAAAACAGAACAACATGGTTGAGTTTATTGTGAGGTGTATCGTATTATAATAACTCCATCTGAATTTACTGTGAAAGGTTTCAAGAGATGACATCCAACATTTGGCTTAACTAATTGCATCATTCTAGTGGGGGGGGGGTTCAATGTATGTCAGCTTGGGATGAGATGGATGACAACTATGACAGTGTTGCTAGGGATGGTCTGCTTCTCTCCTCATGGCATCTATATGTTAGCTAAGATTTTTCTTCCCCCATATTGCCTTTTTAAGGTAAGGTCAGTCTCCTCACATGACCATCATAGCCAGCCACAATCAAAACCATATAAAAGTAGCACTGCTCAATGCTAGAAGCTTAAGCTAAAAGTCTCATGCCTTACAAAGATTCCTAATCCTTGAGTATCTTTGTTTCTTAGAAACCATTTCACCTCCATACTCACAATGCAAGGCAATGCCCTAAAACTCTTTTACATTCTTCTTATGATACCTAGGACCTAGTAGCAGCTGACTACCTTATCTCATCTTTGACACTGGCAGACCATAAGACATAAATTAATGAAATGACACCCCTCACTATAGAAGCATATAGTACCCTCCTAGGTGGCTTCAACTATCTCTCCATTAATTGAGAGAAAAAATCCATTTGGTGGGCCATCAATACCAGAAAACTGTACAATAATAGGTAGAAATTACAAACTTGTAAAAGCAAACTTAACCCCTCATTAGCTAGAGAAAAGCTGAAAATAATCAACAAAGAGCATAGAAAGATAATCAAATCTTCTAACCACAACTATTTATTTATTTATTTATTTATTTATTTTACATTTGTTGACTGGGCTAGTCTAGCTGGATACATGTCCTTTTTCAGTAGAGGCCCGGGGAGAAAAGCTCCCACATTTAACAGTAGTATCACTAAACAATTAGGTACAATAAACTAAATTAATATAATAAAACACGAATAACAACATTTAAATATCCAAGCTGATAGTTTGGTAGGGATTTTTTAAGATGATCAAATGATATAGATACATGTGGAGGTAGAGAAGTACTAGATAAAGCTTGAGAGGCAGAAGAGAGATTGGGTACTGATAGACCTATTGGGATTAGTCAGGGTTGGAACATGGGCATAACCATTGAGACTTAAGTAATTCTCTGAGATTAGTTTTGAATAGATTGAGTGAGGTCATGAGCCTGAGGTTGTTGGGAAGGGAATTCCATAGCTTTCCAATGGAGTTAGCATAGAGAGCATCACCGCCCTTGTTATTAGATTTGATGGTTAGTATCAGAATACTGTTTGAGGATCGAAAGCTACTTAAGTTGGTGTAGGGGGTCAGGATTTTGCTCAGCGAGGGGGTATTCTCTGGTTGATTAATTATTTTGAATGCTTCGGTGAGTTGGTTTAGTTTAAGAAGATTGGGCAGTTCCAGCCAGCCTAGTTTCTTGAGGTTGAGGCAATGGTGGGTACGATAGGGTGTGCCTGTTACAAATCTGGCAATATGATGGTAGGTGGTAGAGAGGTTATTAAGCTCATGTTTGTTGAGGAATGATAGTATCGGTGAGGTATATAGTAAGGTGGAAAGGAGATGGGTTCGAGCAATGGTTAATTTAGCATGAGGAGTGAGAAAGTTCTTTATTCTGTACATAGAGCCAAGTTTCTTGTTAACTGACTTAATGGTTTGGGCAATGTGCATGTCGAATTTAAGCTTGTGGTCAATAGTGACACCTAATAGTTTGGTACAGGGGACGGGCTCAATGATGGTGCCATTAAATGATTCCACAAAGAAGGTCTGTGGATTATCAGGGGGGGGTTATTGGGGTAGTGGATTGGTGGATGTGGGGAAAAATAGAAGTAACTTGGTTTTAGTCGGGTTGAGTATGAGTTTCCGCTCGGAGAACCATTTTTCAACTTTAGTGAAACATTTTTGGGTGGCTGCTTGGAGATTCTGAAAAGACTGATCAGAACAGATCAGGGTTGAGTCATCTGTATATTGAATGTTATGAACTATGAATTGTGAATTGCCGAGTATGCTAGAAAAATTTTTTTCTACTCTGTCAGGAATCTCAAAAGTAATAACCAGTAATGTATGGTGTTAGTGCAAAGTAATATCACACATTTGATCTCCTGTGGATATTGGCAATATGTTATCGGTCAAATTCAGCTCAAGACCTACTGTCTACCTCCACCAAATTAATCACAGCATCTAAGCATGCCTACACCCCCCAAATCACCTCTGCGTAAGTTGTAAGCACTCTGTCAAAGGCTAAAAACACTAGTTTATGGGCTCTGACAATGTGCCAGGTTGTGTAATTGTCAGCACCAAGCACTGCCCGACTCATTCCTTATTAATGTCTATTCAATCACAACCTTTCAATTGGATTTTTGTCAGAAGTACGGAGAACTTCTGTAGTCATGCCACAGCATAAAGTGGTTACCACGACTGACCTAGGCAACTATAGACCTATCAGCTTCCCTAGCCTTATCTATAAGGCAATGGAGTGCATCATCATGGTCCTCATAAATTGGGGCATAGGCAGCCTTTAAACCATGGACCATAACTAATATGGGTTTGTTAAAAGCAGAAGTTGCTTCTTAAACCTGGGGACTTTTTTCAACAGGTCACTAAGTCACTATAATCAGACAAATTTGTCTGCATTCCTGGAACTGGTCAAAGCCCTTGCTACTACTTTTACTATTTTTTAATCAGGCATTATTGATAAACTAATTCAGTGAAATATAGCCCCACCATCTTACCTGCTGGATAGCAGACTGGCTGAATGACAGAGCTTGTCTGTTAGTCCTGCAGGTTCAATCTCAACTGAAAGGGTAGTTAACAGCAGTATACCTCAGGGATCTGTCATCACTCCTCTTAGGTATCTAGTTCTATAACATTAATACAGACCCCAATGTCCTGCGACTGACACAATTTGCTAATGACTGCAAACTCAGAGCTATCATAAATACAGCAAATGACACGTTTTCTCTAGGAGGGTCTAATTCATACTAACAACTAGTGCTAACAACAGCCTCAACTGAATGCCAAAAAATGTAACATTGTGTCCTTTGGAAAAGTTGGGCACTCATTTTCTTATCATATAGGCTACATCCCACTAAAATTTGACTTGGCCATTATGGACATGGGCAGCTTCATTGACCTCCAGGTGGCCACCATTGTTAGGAATTCCTGTTACATAACCAGAATAACCACCAGAGGCCTACCTTCTACATCTTAGGATGTCATTATCCGCATCTATTCCTCCTTTATGAGACCAATGATAGAACATAATGCCCCTTTCGGCATGTATTTGGCAAGGCATATGACTTAAGACACAATAGTGTTTGTTTACCAAAAAAAAAAAAATAAAGGGCATGTCTTCCTTGAGTTATACTGACTTAAAACTTTCTAACTCTTTTCCATTTCCTACTGAAAATTAAATTGAGAGGTAATATCTGCCTTGCTTATAAAGTCCTGAAAGATACAGTCCTATGTAACTTCTTATACATCCACAAAGCTTATACCACCATAAATACCCCCTAAAGGGAGCTAAACTACCACTGGAATAACTAGGACCTGGTGGCTGGATATATATCTTTCACAGAGAATGTCTCTTTTGTGGAACAGTGTCCTTAGAGCTAAAGCAGACTAGCTCCATGATACATTTTAAGGATAACCTGAATGACTGGATGAGCAATCATAAGTACATCCTTGGACTGGCCCCCCCAGTCCTTATGGAAAGGGGTCAAAACTAAGTCAGACTCTGGTATTAATTCATGTCTTGGTAAATTGTTGGGGGTCATTGGCTAGGCCACAAATAGTCTACAAGATCAACAACCTCGTATAAGCCTATAAACCTATGACCTGTTTTAAAATCATATTCCAGTGAAGAATATAGTCCTGTTTGATTTTAATATTCAACCAGTACACCATTGATACCAAAGGTTGTTGGACACATATTGATCTTAAACCTACACTGAGTGATTTGAAGGCATTTTCCTGCTATGTTAGTAGATTTATTTTCATTGCATCATCAGTGCTTATAACCTAATTCAAGACAAAATTATATAAATTAACAGGAATAAACTGTTTTCTTGTAAGTGCTTCAGGATATGTCATATATTAAAAAAACAAAGGCTGAACTATTCAACTAATCTTTAATAAAATCCCTTATTTCTCAGTATAATGCATTCAAATTGACATGATATCCAAACTGAAGATCTGAAAAGTGCACATAAACCAGATGACATATAACAATGTTTTAAAGAAACACCCCATTATGTAAAACATTTTAAAACTTACATACTAAATCTAATATATTTGAATCATGTCATTGTAAAATAAAATTGTTAAAGACAGAATTTATCATTAAATTTTGAAATTATAATACATTGTTAAATTCATTAATGTCTAATTATCATTCATACTAAATTTTTGCTTAACTTAAAGTTTACCATTGCTGACTGCCATTCATGCATGTGATGCTAACTATATGATTTCTGAAATATATCTACTTTCCATTTTGATTTTAGCTTTTAACAGTTATAGGTTTATAGTTTCATAGGTAGATACTAGGCTATCAGCCCGAGGGCCTACGTAAGCCTAGCCAACAATGTTCCTTGGCTTACGCCACCCAAGAAAGTTATTTTCCTGTGCCACTGTTGAGTAGAGACACAGAAGTGATCCCCGGGGTGTATTTCCTATTTCCCATCCACTCATCAAGATTTTTCTTGAAGAGTGCTAATGAAGAACTTTGCTTGACATAGATGGATAGCCTGTTCCAGAGTATGGGAAGTCTCTGGGACAGGAATCTATCCCTCCAGCATGTCCTGTTTATTGTGGTGACAAGGTTTTGCTCCCTAGAGCATGTAGCTCAGAGGGATTGGGATTTCTTTAGGTGTAGCATGTCCAACAGCTCTGGGTTTGACATAGCTTTATATGTTAGGCAGAGATCACCTCGGAGTAGGTGATATGCTACGGAGTAAAGCTGGAGATTTTTGAGACAGTCAGTGTAGGGTATTTGTTTGAGGGCAGTAATCCTCTTTGTGAGGTACTTCTGTGGCCTTTCCAGCTGCTGCAGATGTCTTGTGAGGTTCATTCCAAAAGGGGTGTTGTACTCTATAATGGGTCTAATGAGTGTGAAGTAGAGAGGAAGAATGACCTCTTTTTTCCTGGCTGAGAACCCTTTTATGATGAGCTGTGCCATGTAGAAGGACTTCCTGACTACTGTGGTGATGTGACTATCAAAGGAGAGACTACTGTCCACCTGGGTACCAAGGTCTCTTATCACACATTCGGTGTTAAGTAGATTGCTGCCTATGTGGTACAGTCCCCCAAATGCCATAGCAAATGTGGATTACTCAAAATGCAATATCTTAAATAAGAAACTTGACCACAGTGGTAGTCATGCATTTTTTCTCAATTTTATCAGACATCTTGTTTGTTTATTTTGTTTTACAATGTGTTGAGTGAGTGAATTAGTTGACCAGACATAATTTTCTGTCATGACTTGGGCTCCTGGGAGAATTCTAACTAATAGGTGACTTTCATTTAAAGTAAAGTGTTTAACAAGTTATATAGTAACAACATGTGTACAAGATTCTCAGCACTTTTTCCAACAGCAAATAAAATTTGATATGTGTATACATTTTATGTTGGAAAATGCACAATAATAAATTTGCCAAATTACCTGGCATACTGAGGAAATTAAATAGCTAGCTAACAGAAGTGCTAAGTTACATTTAGCATGCACACACAATTTAAACCACACAGTATAAAATAAACTGAATAAAGAAGAAAGTCCAATTAAGTAGTCAACTAAAATATTCATAGAAATATTTAGAAGTATTATTCACAAATGTTTTATTAGTGAATTTATCTACTTTTGAATTGAACAGACCGATAAAATAGAAACCAAACAATTATGTGCCTTATATGTAACATTCTCCTAAAATGAAAACAAAGTTCCCAAAAATCAAGCCCCAGACATATGAAACAATAAGAAAAAATACTTCAGACCAAATGATGTTGACCTTTTAAAAATTAATTCACTATTCAGTAATACAATCAAGCCCTTTTGCTCTTGTTATTCAATGTGAGACTTCATCAGATTTAGATTGATTTTGCTAATTGTTTTTCTGAAGAAAAATGGAATGCAATTGGAGGAAGGCCATGCTCTAATTTTGAGATCAGTCCACTTATATTTATTCATCCAGAGAGTAAGAGATTTTCACATATAACTTCAATTTTGTCAGTACTTTATTAGTTACAGTTTTAGTATGTTGCTTAAAGATAATATTAGGGAACAGTTATAAGTACTAATTTTTTGGTGTTCTATTAAGGAGAAGGTGATGCCATGAAGATTTCTGAGGAAGTTTTGAAACAACTTGATGAGATCCAAAACATATGATCCTTGATTTGGATATCTACATATTTTAATTTGATTGGTAGTAGTCTAACCTGCTAATTTTCTATAATTTTGTTGTATTTTTCAGTTAGGTTATTCAACATTTTTTGTTATGTTTTGTTTTATTTTTGGTCCGAGTCCAGCATGAGTATGTCATCAGCAGAAAGACCAAGAGTGAGAAAAGAGAGATCCTTCCTAAATGACAAAAATCACTTTTCCTTGATTTTGGTAATTTAGAAACAATAAAAATGGAGGAGTACTGAACGCCAGGGGAGCAGAACCATTTTGAGTACCAGAATCTCTGAGGTTAGAATTTACATGGACTTCCAATCTAAAGTTTGCCAGAGATAAACAAACCATTGCTGTGATTATTCAAACCTGTGGTGCTAAGGAAGTCACCAACCAGGATCAACAAAACAAACTAAAAGAAGGATAAGCCAAGTGGAAAGTAGTATTCCAACAGAAATGAGCAAATAAAACACTGCAAGCATAGTGACTAGTACAGCACAAACACACTAAGTGCATGTATAAAAAGTATGTATTTCTCAAAGTCTACTCAAAATGATGAGGTGAGCATTGATTTTCTTCATCAGACATTTATTTAGATGAGCGCTTTCATTGTTATATCAACTTTATCAGATTTAATTCAATCACGCAGAAGCATTGCTTAAATAGTAGTGACTGAGTGGGATCGTTTGAAGCAGATGCCAGGGAGGAAAGAAGGGGTATCAAAGTTTAATTAATCCTTGAATGGACATTAAAAGATAGTTTTTAGGCTTTATATAGAAATTGTCACTGCAGAACCTTTGAATCAAACAACAGAGAATACCATGAAAAACTAAAAGAAAACCAACTGTTGTTAGAACTGTTTGCTGTTATTGAATGGAATTTTAATATGTTAAGAATTCATCTTTGGTATTTGAAATAAGGAGTGGGGGAGCCCAGTTTTATTGGGCTTCAGAGGATCCACATTATTGCAAAATCCCAAAATCCAAAGGAATATGTTCTAAAACAATTGAGAATGTATTTATTGAATTAAACACATTCTGTGGAGGGATGTCTTATCTATCTGTCAATCTATCTATATATAAATCTCTCTCTCTCTCTCTATATATATATATATATATATATATATATATAGATAGATAGATAGATATATACATATACATATATAGGAAACCCACAAAAGTTCGGGTCAGCAGTCAAGAAAATCCTTCAGCCTAGTCAAATAACTACCCCATCCCCAAACACAGACAACTCCACAGATGGGGTCTATATTACAGTGTCAAAATGCTGTCACAGCAAATACGAAAAGACCAACATGTATTCAACAAAATCCATTCTTGCAATTCACTGAATTCTTACAGAGCAAATATGTAGTTGGCCAACTACACAATTTTGCCCTTTTCTCCACTGTAGTGCGATCTCAAGTTGGTATATTTAGTTAGGGGGTGTGTGGGGGGTGAAGCCCTCCTCATGGGTGGGTTTGGTTTAAGCAAAATTAGTTTTGTTGTATTGCAGGGCAAGTATTTGTTTGCTCAACAAGTCTTCAGCGAATCGCAGAAATGGATTTTGCTGAATACTTGTTGGTCTTTTCGTATTCACTGTTATGGCATTTCAACACCATAATATAGACCCGCCCCCACAGATAACATACACACACACACACAGTTTAACAAATTTTTCATCAATTCTATACTGAAGCAAACAAACACTAACTGCACTTTCCCACTACTCTCTCAACAACACAAAACAACAATAACCTCTTTACAACCTATTCCTACTGCCACCATAAAAAGTGCCTCTAAAAACTCATTCAACAACCTGTCTGCAGACAGCCTACCTGCAGACTATCTCAAAGTCACTGCAGAAGCTATTGCATACCCTGTCTCCAGCGTCATAAATTGCTCCATCACCAAACAACAGATTTCAACTATCTAGAAACAGTCCATATTATTCCACTACCTAAAGGGAGCGGCTCTATAGAGTTTTCCAACTACCGTCCAATTACTATCCTCTCTCCACCATCGACAATTCTGGAAAAATGCATCCATATCCAATTTCTCCACTATCTGCTAACTAACAATATACTATCAAAAACTGAACATGGATTCTGCCCAGCCAAAGTACAACCATTGCCCTTCTAAGCTTCACTGACTATCAACATTCTCAGAAATGAAGGTAACCTGATCTCATCTATCTTTACCATAGGATCATAGGAGGTTACTAGGCTGTTGGCCCTGAGGCCCTTATAAGCCTAGCCAAGAATTTAACCCATGTTTAGACAAGTCAGCACCCAATGCCCCTGTCCAGCAGGGACATGGGCGGAATCCCAGGGGTGTATTTTCTGTTTCCCATCCAGTTATGCAGGTTGCACTTAAAAAGGGATAAAGAGGTACTTTGCTTGATGTGGCAATGGAGCCTGTTCCATAAGATGGGGGAGTCTCTGGGACACAAATCTGTCCCACCAACAAGTCCTGTTGATGTCACAGACCAGGTTGAGGTCATGTGTGTGAGTTACTCAAGTGGAGTGTGACTTGCTGATATGGGGTCCATGATCCCCTTGTATGCCAGACAGAGGTCACCTCTGAGGAGTCTGTATGAAAGTAAGTAGAAGGACAGGGTTTTAGCCTATCTGTGTATGGTGGATGTTTGAGGCCCTGGATTCTCCTGGTGAAGAACCTCTGCGGGCTCTCCAGCTGCTGCATGTGCTTTGCGAGGTACATGCCGAAAAGGGCATTGTACCCAATAATGGGCCTTATAAGGGAAGAATACAGGGATGTTATGACCTCCTTGTCCCTGGATGAGATACCCTTATTTATGAGGTGGGCCATGTCAAAGGCTTTCAATACAATGGAAGCAACATGGTGGTCAAAACTCAGGTTGCTATCAATTGTTATTAATGTGATAATTTGTGGGGATGTCACTCTCACCAAAGGGGATGATGATACATTTTTTGATATTCAGGTTGAGGCCATGATTCTGGCACCAAGCATTTGTCTGAGTGAGACCATCTTGGAGGATGTCTACATCACTAGGAGAATTGATGATAGCACCCAGTTTGCAGTCATCTGCAAACTTGGTCAACCATAGCCCAGTGGTTTTGGCCTACATCTCAGAAATGTATATCCCAAATAACAGAGGCCCCATGATCGAACCCTGGGGTATCCCACTTGTTACAGGTCTACTGCTTGAGGTGGCTTCCCCTATTTTGACTAGGTGGGTTCTATCAGTGAGCCAGTTTGCTATCCATCTGGTAACATATGGATTGATGCCTAGTTGAGAGAGTTTATCTATTATGCCTGAGTGGGGAATAATGTCAAAGGCTTGTGCCAAAGCAAGGTGGACAGTGTGCACTGTCTTCTCCTCAGCCATGGCTTTGGTAACTGTCTGAAAGAAGTCGACCAAATTTAGCATCCATGACCTCCCCTTGACAAAGCCAAACTGTGTGGTATCAAGTGTCTGGAGGTTACCAATGTCCTTCTTAATGAGGTCCATGATAATACTTTCCATGGCCTTGCAGATCAGGCTAGTTAAGCTCATGGGTCTAGAATTTCCTGGGTTGGTGGATGCTCCACCTTTGTGCAAAGGGATGTCAGTGGCTATCCTCCACTTAGCTGGGATGGGACAAAGCCAGTACTCAGGCTTTCATTGAATACTCATGCCTGAGTTCATGTAGAATGCAGCCAGGGATGTTATCGGGTCCCATGGAGGCTGTATTTTTTGCCTTTGAGAGAGCAGTGATGACCTGCTCCCTAGATATAAGAGGAAGGGGGCAGGTATTGGGGATGTCCTGATTTACTGATGGGGGACAGAGGGGTGAAGTTTGCTATATCTACGGCATTTGTAAATATGGTGTCCTTGACCACCAGTTCTAAACAGATCTGGATGCTTCCTTTGAGGTCGCAGGCATATGTGAAGAAGGCCTTATGATTGTCTCTAGCAGATGTGACCAATTTGGACTCGAAGTATGCTTTGGAGGATTTCACTAGTGCTCTTATTTGCTTGTTCTCACTAAGGGGACATTGCTTCTAATTGGGCACCTGCTCCTTCTTGGTCTTGGACAGCAATTTTTTTTCCTTTTGTTATAGAGTTTATTTATTGCAGATGTCCACCAGACCAGATAGGTTTACTCTTCCTTGCAGAGGATGACATAGTCCTGTTGGGTATTCCTGATTCCATGCATATATATAAATGCTCCTATAGTGCTTTTGTGTAGTTTTGGATATTGGTGCCAGTTCCTACAGAGGAGGAGGGGGGCTGTGAAGCTGTTTATACCATCCCTCAGGAGGCTGTAATCAGCTTTGGAGAAGGCTTTACATCTTATCCTAGATGGGGGGAGGAGGTTGGGGGAGATGGGGACTTCCAAAGTGACTGCTTTATGGGTGGATATTACCAGGGAGGATGATACTATATACTATAGGAATGCTGCAGTGGTTACTCATGTTAGTTAAAACCAAGTCCAAGATATTATCACCTCTTGTAGGGGTATCGACTAGCTGTTCCAAGGGATTTTGCAATGACAAAATTGAGGAATATCTTGGCATTTGTGTTCTCACATGAGTAGTTCTTCCAGTCTATGTTTGAGTAGTTAAAGTCACCCAGGATCAGGGTAAAGGGTTGAATCGTGATAAATTCAAACAGGTCCAAATAGGCATATTGGGCATCTTCATTTAGGGCCTGGTAGCTAGCTATGATTTGAATATGAATAGGGATGTTGTCAATGGTTAACTGCACCTGGAGTGTCTCCTGTGCGTCATACTGTTTGACCAGCCTGGAGGTGTGTATGTCTTTAATGTATATTGAAACTCCACCTCCTTTGGCTTTACTGCCCACAGTTTTGGGTCTGAATGTATGATAAGATGAGTAACCATGTAAGGCTGGGGTTCTCTCTGCAGCTTTGAACCAGGTTTCTGTGACTGTACAGATGTCAGCATATTCACGGGTTAAGAATGCTTGCAATGAGTGCAGTTTCATGTTTACACTCCTAGCATACCTGGACCTCTCAAATGCATTTGATACTGTCTCACACTCCAGACTCTTAAACATACTATCAGAATTTAAAACCAGCCACTCCACACTCACCTGGTTCCAGAACTATCTTACTGGGAGCCAGCAAGCAGCAAAATGGGGTAACACCCTCTCCCCACTGCTACCAGTTAGCTTAGGGGTCCACAAGGATCTATTCTTGCCCCTCTTCTCTTCACATTATTCACTAATAACCTACATACTGCCACCAATGAAGCCATGTTAATACAATATGCCAATGACTCTACCTTAATATGTGCAGCCCCGACACTCCACCATCTACAGGAAATAACACAGCAAACCTTCTCTAAAGTAGAAACCTGGCTAACCAATGCACAGTTAATACTCAATCCAAAGAAAACAAAACTCATCCTGTTTCACCATACAAGATTCACAGACCCCTCTCCTCTATTCAAAATCACCTCAACAAACAATACTATCATTACTGCAGTCCCACACACCAAACTCCTAGATGTAGAAATAGAGCAAAACATGAACTTTGATCTTCACATTTTATTTTATTTTTATTTATTTTACATTTGTTAACCGGGCTAGTCTGGCTGGATATATTTCCATTTTCAGCAGAGGCCCGAGGAGAAAAGCTCCACAAAGACATAATAACTATTACATAAGATGCAAAAGAGAGCAGCATACAAAGTATTCTGTATCAGAACAATATTATACAAAGAGTCAAACTTATAATAGGCACAAATAAACAGTTGTACAAAAGTGTACTTATGGCTCTTTGAAGCAGAACACAGGCATACGTTATTTAAAATATTCAAACATTATAAGAAAGAGAAAAGGGTGTTTAAGGACAGCTAAGTAAGTAGGATAGATTATATTAGAAATTTCTAGGAGTCTTCAGTAAACTGAGTAATATAATTAGGAATGAGAAGGATGAAGGAGAGGTAAGTGATAGAATAGTGAGAAAAAAAAAGTAGAAAGGTAGCAAAGATCACAGAGATCAAGGGGTAGTGGGATGAGCTAAAATACATGGGTTCAGTCAGGGTTAAGGCAGGGCATAGCCAGTGTTTAGTAAGGTGGAGTCTAAGTTTTTGTTTGAAGAGGACAGGAGATAAAATAGAAGTTAGTTCAGTGGGCAATAAGTTCCAGTGTTTACCAATGGAGTTAGAAAACAGGAGTCACCAGCAAGATTATTGGATTTGGTAGTAGAGACTAGGAGTTTGTTAGAGGAGCGGAGAGAGCTCAGGTTAGAGTAAGGGGTGAGGAGGTTAGAAAATGAAGGAGTGTTGTTTGGCAGATAAAAAGATTTGTGGATGATGGGAAGTTGAGAAAGAAGCAACATGTTTTGTAATTCAAGCCAGTGAATTTGTTGTAGGTTCAGGCAGTGATGTGTTCTGAATTGATTACCAGTAACAAATCTAGCTATACTATTGTATGTAGTGGTCAATTTAGTAAGATTAGTTTTCTTTAGGTTCATAAGTCAAACCATTAAAAAAGTCCACAAAAATGGGTAGCCTGTACAGGAGCAAACTTTTCCTGGCAAGCAAATCCAAAGTCTCCATTGCCAGAACCCACCTTCTCTTCACAATCCTATATGCATCTCCCATCCTTACCAACCCAAGAAAACTAACATAAACAAACTAGATAGCTGCTATAGTTGCTATAATAAAATAACAATGTTCGCTCCAGATGCCAACTACAGATCCCATCACTGTCACACTCTCAAAGAGAAAGGAGAGGAAAGAGGGAATCAGTCCTGAGCCATGGTAGATGGAGGCATGGCTTCTCTTGGTTGAAATGTCTCAGAGAGGGCAGGGTTTTCTGAGGAGTTATAGATAGTTTCCTTCAGTTGAAGAGGCTGAGGGGGTGGAGCACGGAGAGTAGAGAATTGTAAAAGGAATCCAATCAAGTCCTGTGCTTGGTGACACATTCCTCCTCAGGATATGCAGACTCTGGCACTGGAATAGTAGTGCTGTAATTTGGTCTGTTCATTTACCATCTTGAATGTTAACAATCACAAAAGAAACCATAATTTACAATCTCAGTAACACAATAGAAACTCATATTAATACATAAACATGAATTGGCAGAAACAACAAAGTGAAGGAATACTGTCTGCAAAATGACTGAAAAAAAACAAAACTTATAAATCTCAGCATTTATTCAGCAGAAATCACTTTCATTTCTCTACTCTCCTCTACCAATAAATCTTTTCCTTAGTTTCCCATATATGCCATCTATACTATAGTCATTGCAAATAAGCATTTTGCTTCTGGTAAACATAGGTGGGAATTCAATAAAGCCTACACTTTATTTTTTGTATAGACGTGCTGCAATGCCTACATGGCCACGAACACTTTTAGATTAGTAAGCACTGCTGAGCAGTGCACATGCATATGCAAATATGGAAAATTCCATGGCATGCAAATCACCTCATAAGCAGGTGAATGTCATGCAAATGTGGCAGGTTGAGCAATCCAACAACCAGAAAGTCTTCTGTTCAGACTCCGTGTCAGTGTCCTTAGTGTATGTGGAAAAATTCCACATATAGTAGTCTAGACCGAAAAAAGGGGATGCAAAAATTGCAGAAATGTGGAAATAAATCCCCTGAAAATGTACTACATGCACATATGAGCAAAACTGTTAGTGTGGATGTCAGAAAGAGGAAGGGAATAAGTTAAATTAATGATTTTTTTTTAATAATGTAGGCATGTTTGCACTACATACTGCAGTGTGCAAACATTCTTAATAGAAAAATAAGAAAAAAAAGAACCGGGAAAAAAAGGATTTCATAATATTTGACAGAAATGTATTATAAGACCTTGCGTCGGGTCCGTAGAGTGGTACATTGCTGCTGTTGCTAAGGTCATAGGGCTATGAAGCATGTAGTTTCCAGGCTGTAAGCACAGATATGTGTGTAAATGAGGTGGATTTATTGAACAGCAAAAAGTAGTAATTGTGTTCACATATCCCCTTTGTGTAGGCTCTTAGACCATGTTGATGTTTACACAGGATGTAGCTGACATCGGGGAGGGGGGGGTGTCCTGTCACTTCTAGGCTCTTTTAAGCTCAGGTGCGTGTATTTGCACAGCGCTCTGCAATGCGCACTAAAATAGGGCCATTAAATTATGTTAATTATATTGTAGGCTGGTTGAATGCATCATAGTTAGCCAATCACACATTCTGGACCTACAGCAGACCTGTTTAAAGTATGCATACACCCTACATTCTGATTTTCCCCCAGTACTCTGTACCATTAGAGTACAGACTTGGGAATTTTAACTGAGATAATGCTAGGGGCTGCTGCAGGTCTGCTACATCTGTATGTGCTAGATTCTGAAGTCAATGCTGCTGGTGCTGCTGACAATTGTCCTAAGCAGAGAAGGAGAAGAGTGTTCAGGCCCAGGGTAACCATCCAGGAGCTACATGAGCTGGAGATTGTAGAGCGTTACAGGGTGGACAGGGACATACTACTAGAACTCACTGAGCTCTGCCACCCTCAACTCAGAGCCAGAGCCAACAGAGGGAACCCATCCCAGTGGAAACAAAAGTGTGTGCAGCCCTTAGGATACCAGCTACAGGTACTGTCCAAAGACCAACTGGGGACATGATGGGAGTGTTGCAGAAATCTGCATCCAGGATACTTCACCAGTTCCTGGATGCTATGCTACCAGATGCCAGTGAGCACAAATCTTTTTCCTCTCCCCTGAGGCAAGGACCAGCAGTATGCCACAGTTCTACCATGTAGCAGACTACCCTGAAGCACTGGGTGCCATAGATTGCACTCATGTACACATCAAGGCACCATCTGGTGAGTACGGTAGAGTCTATGTTAATGGCAAGGGGTATCACTCCAACTGCCAGGTCATGTGCAATGCCCGGGAGAATTATCCTGAATGTGTGTGCTGGCAACCCTGGCAGTTATAACGACTCACATATCTGGCACACATCACAGCTGTACTAGATGTTTGCTAGGGAGGACGTCCCATATAACCATTTATTGGGGGATGCTGGCTACATCCTAGAACTTTGGATGATGACACCTATCAGAAATGCACACACACCCATCGAAGAATGCCATAATGAGGCACATGTACAAACTAGGAACATCATAGAGTGTGTTTTGGGCTTCTGAAGTCACGGTTCCAGAGCCTAGATATATCTGGTGGAGCCATGCAGTTCTCTTCCGCCACATGCGCACATATGTTCACAGTATGTCTATGCTACACAGTCTGATCCTGCGGAAACAGCTGCAGCAGGATTAGCAAAGGGAAGGGATACACAGCTCCTTACCAGTGCCTAGGTCACCACAGCCACAGTCACAGGTGGAGTCAAAGGAGGAACCCCCTGCTGATCTCCCTGTAGGCAGAAGTAGTCATGCTCAGTAGGCCCTGGCTTTGGCTAAGAGACAACTCATAGTACATTAACTGACAACCTAGGGACCCAGGGACTGACACGTTACTCCTGCTCACATACAATAATTAAAACTGATGCCAGGCAACCCACTCAACCTGTGCCTATCCATGTATTGGCTGTGTACTACTTACATCAGACAGAGCCAGCCCTGAACTACAGTTCTGTCAACTGCTGCATTTGCAAGGTAAGTCTGTAACCCACACAGTTTTTCTAAGGATTAATATGATATACCTACCAGTCTACCTTGATCTGGCCAAGGCCTTTGATACCATTCCCCACTCAGGAATCACAGAAAAGCTCACTAAACTAGGAATCAACCCCTATTTCATAATGTGGATTACAAACTGACTCACAGATAGAACCCACAGTGTGAAAGTAGCTGAATCCAAGTCAGACTGCTGACCAGTCATGATTGGAGTCCCACAGGGTTTGGTCCTGGGTCCTCTCCTGTTTGGTATCTACTTCGCTGAAGTCCAGGCCAACACGAAGGGACTCTGGCTGACAAAGTTCGCAGACAATTGCAAGTTGGGAGCTATAATTAACTCCCCAAGTGATGTTGACATCCTGCAGAAAGGCCTCACTGAGACCAATGACTGGTGTCAGAACCATGGGCTTAAGCTCAATGTCAAAAATGTGTTGTCATCCCCTTTGGGAAAAAACTTGGTTCCCATGAAGTACCACATCAATGGTAGTCCACTGAACACCAAAGTTGTTATAAAAGATCTGGGAACACAGGTTGACGGGAACCTCTCTTTTAACTACCATAGTCCCACTGTGGTCAGAAAGTCCTTCTACGTGGCACATCTCATTACTAAGGGTTTTGCATCCAGGAAGAAAGAGGTCATTGTCTTGCTCTACTCTTCCCTCATTAGACCAATCATTGAGTACAATGCCCCATTTGACATGTAACTCACTAGACACCTGCAACAACTGGAGAGGTCGCAAAAGTACCTCACAAAGATCCTAGGCCTTAAACAGTTGTCCTATATGGACAGACTCAAAAAACTCAACTATTCTCTGTCTCATATTACCTACTTAGAGACGATCTCTGCTTGACTTACAAAGCCATGTCTGACCCAGCTCTGTTAGAAATGCTACATCTAAAGAAATCCCAATCCCTCTACACCACAAGCTCCAGAGACCTCAACCTCATTACCACAATCAATAGAACATACTGGAGGGACAGGGTCATAACCCAGAGACTGCCCTTGCTATGGAATAGACTTCCCATACATGTCAAACAGAGCACCTCACTGGTTCCCTTCAAGAGAAATCTTGATGAGTGGATGGGAAATAGAAAATTCATCCCGGTGATCACTCCAGTGGCTCTATTTGACAGAGCCACTGAGAGCTAATGTCAGGTGGCATGATGCCAGGGTAATCCTATGGGCTAGGCTTGTAAACACTCCAGGGCCATTAGCCTAGTACACAGCTATGAACCTATGAACTTATATGGTATTGTATGTATGGATCTGCTACATTTATGCAAGTAAATATATTGGAATGTTTGGACAGTTGTAACAACCACGTGGGACTAGAGATACCTGTTCCACTGTCATGTGTCCTTTAATATTCACTAGGCCTCATGCATGGAATATACAGTACAGCAGTCAAGGGAGATGCTAGACAGCAGGTTGATGTGATATTCGGACTACTGTGTATCCCACCAGAATATGTGGTGTTATTCCCCCTCCCCCAACACAGCAGTGTTCCCATATAACTGCTTTAACAGTACCGCACCAATGGTATATGAGCAGTCCAGGCAGTCTCAGGGCAGTAACATAGAACTTGATCATATATTATATGTCTCACTTAACATAGGAATAACAATGTACATATTTATGCTATTGATTGTGTGATGAATGACTCTTCACTGTCAGGCAGCTTGTATGGCTCAGTAGACTAGGGAAGTTAGTATATGTGATTTATAGTTCTAATCTAGAAATATCCACATATTTTGGATGTGAGATATTATTATGTTGTTTTTTTACAGACTGCCAGGCTGTGTGTGGTGTAATATTACTAACTTCTGTCACATATTAATTACATCAGACAGCTGAAAAATGCTGTGGACAATTTGAGTGAAGTGCTGTACTGCAGAAACAGAGACAGATGTCCTTGTCTGCAACATCCAAAATCCTGGACTGGAGTACAGGTAGGTGTGGGCTGGAGTCGGTGTATAAGTAGTCAGAATCCCACTGGGCATGCCCATACACTTAATAAAATGCAGTGCAATTCTGTTGCTCGTTGCTCAAAATGACATGTAATATATAGATATGTCTACACATATATACATACCTCTCAAGACATCTACAATAACTGGAAAGGCCACAGAAATACCTCATTAAAAGAATTGCAGGCCTAAAGCAGATGCCCTATGCTGACCGTCTAAAAAAACTAAACCTATACTCTTGTCGCATATCATCTACTCAGAGGCATTCTCTGCTTAACATAAAAGGCCATGTCAAACCCAGAGCTGTTGGACATGCTACACTTAAAGAAATCCCAATCCCTCAGAGACACACACTCCAGGGATCTAAACCTTGTCATCACAATGAACAAAACATGCTGGAGGGATAGGTTCCTGACCCAGAGACTCCAGACTATGGAATAGACTGCCCATACATGCCAAGCACAGCGCCTCTTTGGCACTTTTCAAAAGGAACCTTGATGATTGGATGGGAGATAGGAAATTCACCCCGGGGATCATGTCAGGTGCCCTGCTAGACAGGGGTCCAGGGAAGTAAATACTGTGGGAAGAAATAGCCAGGAAATTGTTATGGCCAGGCTTGTATAGGCCCTAGGGCCAATAGCCTAGTACCAGCCTATGAAACTATGAAACTATACATATATGTTTACATATCTGTCTGTCACTCTCTCTCTCTCCCATAGATAGTATATCTATCTCTATGTATATACAAATAGATATATAGCTATATATACCTAGATATATGTATGTATATATATATGTGTGTGTGTGTGTGTGTGTGTGTGTGTGTGTGTGTGTGTGTTTGTGTGTGTATTTATATATATATATATATATATATATATATATATATATATATATATATATATATATATATATATATATATATATATATATGGGTTCAATTTACATGCTCAAAATGCTAAAATATCAAATTTTAGAATTTCAAGCCTTTAAAGTTGAATGGATGGAAACAGCAAACCCGGAATGTTGAAAGCAGAATGTCAAACCCATGGTACAGATAGCATGTTAGGTAAGTGTACTTTTTTACGGTTTTGGGGACGGTTTGTGTGTGTTGGGATCTGCCAAACTGTAATGTCACAATAAATAAAATACTTTAAATGGGATATACAAAAATTATACACAAACAAGATACTCCATAAGGGAACATTTCCTTACCCCACTTTCATTTTTACATTATCCCTTTCTTTTCCACAATATTCTCATAAGAAATAATTTTAAATTCAATAGGATAATTTTTTAAAATTTATTCAAAATTTATTATAAATGGTTTTATAAAGCAGGAATGAATTGTACAGCTGCAACTTTTATGTATTTATTTATTTCATTCACAGAAGCAAACACTATTCATTTAGAAAGCTTAAACCACTTCATAAGTTTTTGTTTAGACATACTCAACTGTAAAGAAACTGATAACAGAAGTGAGTTTTTTCCTTACAGAAGCACTATACAAAAGTGTAATGAATTATTCATGAGTATATATGCAAAAAAACACAAGACTGGTTGATTTTAAACTTTTAATTTAAATAAATGATGAGTTTTAATTAAGCAATTAACCTAAACAAGGTATAAATATGTGTCAGTCATTGCCCATTTTACATCTGATGAAGTCATTTGTTTTGTAAGGACGAAAACGTACTGTGGTAAATAAAGACGTTAATGTGCTTTTGAACTTTGGATTGTGGTTCCAGTTTGTTTTTGGTAGCGTAACCAATTTTGGACTGACAAAGTAATCCTTATCCGGCTTCCAGACGTGCTTTCTTTCTATTTACTTTATAGATATATATATATATATATATATATATATATATATATATATATATATATATGGGTTCACTTTACATGCCCAAAATGCTAAAATATCAAATTTTAGAATTTCAAGCCTTTAAAGTTGAATGGATGGAAACAGCAAACCCGGAATGTTGAAAGCAGAATGTCAAACCCATGGTACAGATAGCATGTTAGGTAAGTGTACTTTTTTACGGTTTTGGGGACGGTTTGTGTGTGTTGGGATGTTTGAGGTATGTGTTAAGGTAGGTGTTGTGCAGTGTGAATGTGTTAGTGTTGGGAGTGCTGGTGTTTGTGTGTATGTGATGTGTGTTTGTGTGGGGGTGTGTGGAATGTGCGGTGCTAGGTTGTGTGTGTTATGGAGTGTTGTGTGGCCTCGGAGTTAGTATATATAAGTAGGGGGTGTGGGGGGTGCAAGGGGGCTTGCCCCCCTGCATATACTAAGGGTAGGTGTGTGTATGTATTTGGTTAGGTGCGTGCATGTTATGTTTGTTGTAGAGAAGTGGGAGGTATGTACGTTCGTGTATGTATGTGTTTTGTAGTGTGTGATGTGTGTTTTTTGGGATTTTGTGGATTCGCGATTTTGGCTGTCGGGTTTGTGTATTTTCGGTGTTTAGGGTTTTCAGCTTCATAGTTTTGTGATACTGAAATTCAATATTTCAGTATTTTGAGTCCATGTATATATAGTGAGCACTGAACCACCTCAATGAGTAACTTAATAAACAGACTGTAACCAGCAGTAATGGTGAGCGCTTTCACAGTTAAGCTGCTTCATCAGACAATGTTCATATTGGTCTTCTGCTTGAGCACTGTTTATCCACACAGCCTACCTTTTTTCTTGTGTATATATATATATATATATATATATATATATATATATATATATATAGATGGATAGATCTCAGTCTCTCCTCATATATCTACATAACACACACACACACACACACACACACATATATATATATATATATATATATATATATATCATACACACACTGCTACATTTATATATACATCCATGTTATATGCATAAATAGGTGTGTGGATGTCTGTATTGTTCTACATACCCTGACAATAGTCCTTGCTCAAAGGATCCAAAGTAAAGGCTCAACAGTACATAATGCACTCACATACAGACCCCTGCTAGATGTCACCACACATACAGCAACAGGTGAACAGGTGTTCCTACCCACAGGCTTTCCCATCCAATTGCAAACAGCCACATATAGCCAAACTGGCAACTGTAGCCACATAGCTAGGACAAATAAAAGTTATCTGGCTACTAGGCTACTAGATGCAGATAACAGTGCAAAGCAATATCACTCTGAAGGTCACAGATGCTGTTCAACATAAGCCTAGTTTATGTAATCCACAAGTAGTTGGACTGCAGTCATTTAAAAAACAGACATGCATGCAATAAGTACTGTAATCCATAGTGTAAGTCTAGAAAAGTAAGGGTTCTAATCTCATGCTAGACCACTGTGTGTGTGTGTGTGTGTATGTGTGTGTGTGTGTGTGTGTGTGTGTGTGTGTGTGTGTGTGTGTGTGTGTGTGTGTGTGTGTGTGTGTGTGTGTGTGTGTGTGTGTGTGTTAGTGTGTGTGTGTGTCCCTGTACAACAACTGAGAGTCCCTCATTGACTAGCAAACTACAATGGTTCAATGGTTCTGCACTTTTTGGCCCTGTAAGTTGATGCCAACCTCCAAATAGCCCTTTTCTACAAGGCCTGCTGATGTCATCTACCTTAGGACTACCAGCTGCCACGGCAATGCTAGACTTAAGCCATGGCACTTGCAATTAGTAATATTATCTATAGTGGTTAAGAGTAGATAGGTAGGGGATCTAATCTCACTCCAGGCCACTTGCTGTGTTTGTGTTTATGTAGTCATCCACCCCTAGACAACAATAGTATTGTCTGCACACTGCACACAGTTGAGGCATTACTCCAGGACATATGAACACAGAGAGTGATCTAGTGTTTGACTGTCACTGGTTGTGAAGATGTGGGGATTACTTTAGTTTTGTACAACCTATAGAGAAAGGAATGACATGTAAATCCCAGACTGTCATTGTTATACTGTATTTGGCACTCATCATGCCTTTCATTGAGTGCAATGGTACCTTTGCTATGTCACTACAGAGGCATATCTGACAACTGTAAGACCCACAGAAGTTCCATGGTAAACCAATACATGGTGTCGATAATATGTCATATGCAGACTGTGTCAAGGCTGTGAATGTGTAGTTTTTCCTCCTACATGCTTTGGAGGGGAGGTTTATGGCTGCCATACAGGGAGATATGATATGTCACTGTGTACCTTCTACATAACCAAGACAGGACTAACACATGTATTAGCTGTACACCTACACCTTCACTGTGGTATAAATAGTACATGCTGGAGAGACAGGTATGTAACCCACACACTATACCCTATATGTAGCTGTAGTGCACATTGTGTGCAAGTTACACAGTGGGATGTGGAAGAAGACAATCATAACTGGTGTAGGACAAATGTCTGTAATGGACACAAGAAAACTGTAGATGTTTCATCTCCATCGCTACAGCTTGTAGATGTTTTAGCTTATCAAGGGTAACTGACCTTATCAGAGATTAGGGATGCATGAGTAGGCTGAATGAAGCCATTGTCCTTGTTAGCCTGTTATACACATATGAACCTATGGAGCCATGCACCTATACTGCTGTACCTTTCTGAAGACATATTTCTTCTATGCTGACATTCCATCCTGTGCTGTGATGTTTATGGGTCTATTGTCACTGTGTATCATTAGGTGTCTCACACAGAAACCTGAAACTGAAACACAAACAGGTCCATGAGACAACTTTCATTGTGTTAGTACACAGCCATTATGACATCATACACATAAGGTACACAACATGATGTGGTTTACTCATTACATATGTCAGCATACAGTATCTGTCATTGAGCAGTAGAGGTGGCATATCAAAAGCAACAATGGATTACACAAATACATAGTAATTTATATAGTCATATAAAAGTGCTGTATCTATTGTATGTCAAAGGCAGCAATGGATTACACAAATACATGGTAACTTATATAGTCATATAAAACTGTTGTATAAGGAGCTTATATTTATTTTAAAGTATGCAACCCTGATCCCTGCTGGTTTGAATGTGGATTGTAACTGGAAGATTGTTATTTGATTATATAATTGAATGATAGATAATTGTGGGTCGGGTAATTGTTGGTGTTATTTAAACACTTGGTTTTATCTGTGTTTTTACTCCTTGAAGGCTTTTTTGATCCGAGGCGCTAGAGTGTTTGTACCTGCAATAAATTTGGTTTACTGGCCTTTGTTGTTTTTTATGTTTTTTAGTTTTAGTTTTTTGTAGTTTTATATTATTTCATGGCCAGTGATCCATTTATTCATTTGCCTATATTGTTTAGAGAAGAAAGCATGGATTTGTCATGGATGACAGTTTTGTCAGATATGCTGGGGAACAATGTAGTGTGGAAGGTTCCAGTGGTAAAGTGCTGCTAAAAACATGGCAAAGGTTTTTGCAAGAAACCAGAAATAAAAGGGCTGTTAATCCATTTAACATGATCGGTAAGTGTTCCACTAGATCCCAAATGCCAGAAGCACTTGCAATCTTCACAAAACATGAGCAACTTATGCAAAAGGAAAGTGCTGTACATTTCAATATTTTAAGTTTACAACATTATATTGAACTAGACATCACACCAAGAGGTCTTTGCACTTTCAAAAATCCCTCTACCCCTTTTGATTTATCTGATAGTGATGATAAGGTATTTAGACCCAGATGAATAGCTGTGGCTCATTGGTTTGTGATGGATTGGATCACTCTCTTGACAGAGAGGGAGTTGGTGAAGCAGAGGAAATTGGAAGCAGAAATTAGCTCAGTTTGTTCCTCTTTGGCCACACTGCTTGGTGCCTCTGTTTCAAATCAATGTTTAAAGGAAATTAATGACAAATTAATGGATTTTGAGAAAGATCTGCTCAAAAAAAAAGAAAGGGAAATTGCAGCATGACCTACAGGACTATGATAATGGTACGGCCTTTGTTACAGCAACCAATTATCGGGGACACCGTTCTAGCATCTGTTTTTGTCAGCCAGAGCTACACAACCAGTATGGTGCTGTGTACATTTCCACGGATGATAAAAGGGACTCTACAGATGGTGAAAATGAGGGAAATGCTTATCCACCACTTCCCCAGGCCTGAGATACAAGATATATGACAGAGACTTTTCAGAGGCCAGCAGGTAACAGAAAACGAGGTAGATCTTATAATGAAAACCACAAGGAGGGACAGTTTAACTCCAGGGACAAAAGAACTAAATGGTATTAATATTGTTGGTTATACGGACAGCCAAAAGTACTGTAATTCTGGTTTAATTGTGAATCTTTCAGGTTGCGCACTTATGGACTATCAGATGACAGTTTTGAACTGTGGCTTAAAATTTGTTCTAACAGTATTGTCAAGGGCTCATGAATTCAGAATAGAAGTGTTTCAGTTTAACAGAAGCTGCATTTATGGGAATTTTTTTCTAATATTGCAAATGAATATAATAAATGCATTGAAGGTAAACTAAATACTTCTGTAGAATTGGTTAGCGATTCTAATGACACATTTTTTTCTTGTGCCTCCAGCATGGGGGATGATATAGAAATCAATGCATATTGTCATCTTGATACAAGTGGTATTGCAAAAAAGTGCAGTAATAAAGTGGTTTGCAATATGGCAAACATAGTGTTTCTATAGGTATTTTTGGAAGGCTTAGAAAGTGGTAGAATACGAACAACAGTTAATAGGAAGTTTGAGAATGTGAATCATTTTTTTAAGTGCTGATAGCTGTCATCCAGCACATACCATTGAAGCACTCCCTTATGGGGAATTCCTACTTATCTCTCCACTATGTAATGATCCAGATATCTAGTATCAGGAGTTGTGTAAATCTCTAAATATGTTTATAAGTATAAGGTATGATGCCAACATGGTACACAATGCTTTAAAACAGGCCATTAGTGGAAGAGTAATAGGAATCCAGATTTTTTAAAAACTGGCAATGATAAGAAATGTTATAGTTAGGATTTGGATAATAAATGTTATTTTGTGACCACATATAATATTTTAAGTGATCAACTTAAGGATGTGATTCATTATTACTGGGGGGTTTGTTACAGTTCAATGAGTTGATAGGGATTATAGGTAGTACTCCTGTTTTCTCCTATAGGAAGGGCCATAGTATTAAGGACGTGGTAGTGCATAACAGGTTCATAAGGCCGGTGGATAATTAGGTGGACCATTCTCAAAGAGTTGGTATCTTCCCATGTAATCATTGCATTAGTTGCAAACATGTTAACACATTTGATAAAATCAATGGTATTTCGTTTACACCTAGAGGTTCATACTCTTGTTATACTGGAGGTATTATTTTTGCCAAACTGTGTCCCTACAAAATGTTTTATATAGGTTAAAGCAAGAGGGCATATTAGGGATATTAAGAATGCTAGGATGGAAAGCCCTCGTGCTGTGCATTTTAAATTGTACCATAGTAGTGACCCAGCAGGGATTAGGGGCACTATTTTGCAACAAATAAATATGCAAAGTGGATGTTTAGATATCAAGAAAAAAATGTTGTATAAGGAGCTTATATTTATTTTAAAGTATGCAACCCTGACCCCTGCTGGTTTGAATGTGGATTGTAACTGGAAGATTGTAATTTGATTATATAATTGAATGATAGATAATTGTGGGTTGTGTAATTGCTGGTGTTATTTAAACGCTTGGTTTTATCTGTGTTTTTACTCCTTGAAGGCTTTTTTGAGCAGAGGCGCTAGAGTGTCTGTTCCTACAATAAATTTGGTTCACTGGCCTTTGTTGTTTTATATATGTGTTTTAGTTTTAGTTTTTTGTAGTTTTATATAATTTATATAGTCAACCTGTGCATCAGACAAACAGCTCCATTTCCCTGCATCAATGATGAAGATGAAAGGGATGTGGCACAGGTATCATCACTTGCACAGGGTGTTGTGTGGGGGTGCAGGAGGCTTAGGCTTACCAAATAGGTTGACAGCATGTGTGTGAGTCAGGAAGTGAAGCAGGGAAGATGGGCCATGGAAATGTGCCATGAATGTCTGTAGCTGACCTGATTGTGAAAGTGCTGAGTGAGTGTGTGAGTGAACATTGCAGAGCTGACAGTTCACCATCTCTGCTGCTGAACACAGAAACTGGCTCTGGCACGAGTCACACTGGCACCTCCATACCCAAGGTCAGAAGCTGTGCTACTACCTGATGGCTACTGCTGTCTACTGGGACAGTGTCCTCCACAAGAATGCCCAGGACCATGGGCCCATGGTCTGCCACATCTTGGTGTGGACAGCACACTACCCTCTGGAGCGCTGGATGTACTGCCACTACAAGAACATGATTGTGCATGGCCATGTGGTCTCTCAGCAGATGTAGTTACTGACTTATATCCACGAGTCTGATGCTCATCTCCAACCAGACATTTCATCACAGATAATGTGCGTTCCAAGACATTGGGCGATCTGTCTCAGACCAACATCTTTCCACTGCATCAGTGAATGGATCCAGGCTATCAGCCTTGCAATGGAAGCAGTCACAGATGTCAGACTGTGCTGCATGCATAACCATGAGCATTCATCTGGAGTTCCTTTTGGAACATGCCTGTGCCTCCATGATGGCCCGAAACATATGCCGAGTGACCTGTGATGAGACACCTGCAACAGGTGGTAGAAGGACAGCAGGCCTCCTACGAGCACCCCTATCAATCTAGCTGTATGGAACCTCACCTGCTCTTTGGCTATGGCCAGTACTGACAATCACTGCAGCCCTAGTTGCTATACATTCCTGTTTAATGTCCCCACTCTCTGACTGTCCAATATCTGTGGCCTCCGGGGACTGGGTATGTGTAGGCATACTGACTGTGTACAGTGATAATGAGGGTGGAGGAAGGATGTAAACCTCTGGGACAGAGTCATCCCCTGCAACCCCCACCTGTGCCTCACTTTGGCTACCATCATCATCAGAGTTGGAAAAGACTGTTACATCAGGTTGTGAAGGGGACAGAGACCAATCATCCTGGTCACCTGAGATAAAAAAAGGAAAAGCAGTACATTAATATATGCACTATTACTCTCTGCAGTACTGTATTGCAATATATGTTAAGCTCTGTGCACTGTCACTATTACAGACCTGTTTAACCCCCAACCTCATCTAGTAGGACATGAGGACATTATTTTCCAACAAACATCTGTAGTTACTTGTAAAGAAAAGCTCTTTAAACAGCATTCTCATAAACAACAATGAGGTACACTGTTGCCATTTGTCAACACTCTGCATAGTTGACACATATGGCAATTTGTAATATCCTAACACTATTGTCACATCTATAAGTGTGGTCACACCTACAAGGCATAGGTATGACTCTAAAGTGTGTACAGTCAGAAAATATCTGTGCAATTGGCAATCATGCTGACAGTACATCAATCCAGCCAGCAGGCCTGGAATGACACTTTAGGGAATACATTGCAATACATGTACATCTGTAACAAAACAGTGTTGTGCTTACCAAGAGTAGGACAACAGCCTTGTCCAATTCCTGACAAACTTGTGAAAAATTGAGGAAGAGGTAATGTAAACACCACTGCATGTTGCACTATAACAGGGTAATATATCCATATAGCTGACATTTACAGTAGTTATTATGTTAACTGTTGTGCTGGTTAAAATCTGATCCAAACTGCAGTTAACCCCCCCCCAAAAAAAAAAAAAAACAAGCACCTGACACCCATGTAAAACTATGTATACCCTGACACACTGAATGCTATAGTATTCCAATGCTGATCAAACTAAGCCTACCTGGATGCTCCTCTGGTGTGGAAACTGTGGCACCCACATGCATGATCTATGGTGAGATGGATGCTGGGAGCTGTCATGTGTTCCTAGGTTTGCCAGGAATTCCTCAGTGGCTGAGAGTGGTTGTTCCATTGCAGGCCCTGCACTAGTAACACCACAATCCCTGGCCACATCTGCTGCCCTTCTGCATGCAGCATTTATCATGTCAGTTGTACGGTGTAGAACCTGCTCATATGTCCTGATCTGGTGACCAATGGCATTAGCATCACGCACTAGGTCAGCCCACAATGTTGCCCACTGTTCCCTGTTTTGCCTCCCTCTGGACAGTAAGAGTTCATGGTGTTAATGGAGGCCTTCCAGGATTCATGTCATGACAGATACTGCTGTATGATCACACACCCAACACAGGAGTCCATTGTAGTGTGACCATACCTCTCAACCTGGAAACATCAAAAATCTGGACAAGGTCCATGAAAAATAGGTACAAATCTGTACGCTGATTAACATCTAATTTGCATACACACTTATGTAACCCCACCCACTCCAATGGAATTGTGGGATACCAACTTTCAAATGCAAACTGAAGAACAGACAACCAAAATATGGCACCACACCAGAGTCCCCTGCAGCCATTCCAATGTCCAATTACCTGGCAATTTCTCCCCATTTACCATAAGCACTAATGTGTGCATACTGCTTTACTTCTACAATGATTATTTGGATTTTATTTTTACATTTTGAAGCACAACAATGCACAAAACACTAACAGATATCCGCTAAACAAAGCAATACTGTCTCACAATGAAAATAGACTTAGCATTAAAACTCGAACCCTGTGCACTACAGAGCAACGTACCACTATGCCAAATCAGCAGTTTCCTGAAAAAAAGGAAGCCTGAAACTTAATGGCTATCATTTAGTGAATTCAGTTCTCACTACTCACCATAGCTCTCAACCTCTTAGCACAAAAAACCTGGACAGACAATGCCAATAATGAGGGAATACAAATTCAGTTCTCACTTCTCACTCATCATAGCGCTCAACTCTTAGCACAAAAAATCTAGATGGAGCTCAGAAATGGTGGCTAGGGAGTTTAGGCTCTTTTAACCCTGTACCAAAGGTGCAGGGTTTGAGGCTGAAAACCTCTAGCCACCAGATGTATTGCATGGGGGGGGGGGCATTTTCACACACACACAGTGTGGTTTCAATTAAGCATACTTTTCAAGGACAGGAATTTACCAGGATGATACATCATTCTGTGAGCAATTTCCAGATATGAAAGATAATTTGAAAGTTGCATTGATAAACTTAGCAAGTCTAGGTTTCTATTCACTTTATACTTAAATAAAGGATCTTGGCAAATCCTATTAGCCCAGAGACATAGGAAAAAAATAATAATTTTCCACACTTATTGGGGTCTTATGTTATAAAATGCTGACTTTTCTTTTTCCCATAGAAGACCTGCAACATTTCAGAGATAGATGCACAAAATTCTTAGATCACATACAAGATATGCAGCACACCTGAATGGTAATATAATATTTTCTAAAGACTGGGAAAAGAACCATTTTCCCAAATTCCAAGCAGTTATAAACCTACCAGGTAAAGCAGAGTGATGTCTAATCCAACAAAATGAATGCTAGGGATGACATGCCAGAAGCCCTCTGTTTGGGCAATGTGGTAGGAAAAGAGCTTGTGAAATTGCAAAATGAAAAAGTGGAAGTAATGCAAAACTTATTCACAGCAATATAGAGCCATATAAAGACTTTATTTAGCTTGGATGACTTACTGGAATTTTGTTCCAGATTTTGACAGTATTGCTTGCCTACAGCAGACCTAACAAAAGGTAAAGCTCCCCTGAAGGTAATGTGGATGAATGTAGCAAAATAAGCCTTTAAACAGATAAAGGATATGCTGTGTTCAGAGTCCATACTTGCAGCTCCTGAATTTTTGAAAACGTTTTCTATTATGCATAGATTCCTGAGACAGGCAGCGCAGTTTTATTTCAGGTTCTAGAAATAGGGAAAACAAAAAAAAAGTATTTGGCCATTAAATGCTGAATTGGGGAACCATTTTACTTGATTATAGATCATGCCTTCTTTAATTGCTATTCTAAAACAAGGATACCGATCCAAAGATCTCTTACTCGGTACTGATCTTCCAGTCTGTTAGCTTTAAGATATTGTATCAGCCAGGCCACAGTCTCATGAAAGTAGACTATCTGCCCAAGGTAATCAATCTATCAGCTGCAGCTCAAACCAATGATTCTTTGCAGGTAAGGGGTATGTATCACTGCCATAGTGGTGCCTGGCCACTTTAAATATGTCAGCCTAGAAAGGACAGACAAAATAATGACAGAAAGCCTCTTTAAAGAGATGAACCTAGAAACAATCAAACATGCTAGAGGTAAAGAGGGACAGCTCAACACAATGCAATATAAGTATAGTGTTCTAGTGTACCTTTTGATCTGTCGTAAGACTACAGCACACTTCATTTGTTGCATTTAGTATAAAGAAGATGGAAGACAGCTTTAGCGGGTTTTCCAATGAATGAAACAACCAGACCCATGAGAGAGAGGACTCTTGGACTTATTACTAACGGAGTGAAAGATGAACCTGGTTTATTGTTCCCATAGCTGGAAATGAGAAGAGAACTACTCTTCTCTGTAAATAATGATTTATGTGCTGTAATATAAAAGAACCTGCCTAAATGGTGAATTAATTTACATTGGAATTGCACCCTGAACTCTGTTTATTTGTCAGCAAAAATGTTCAGCAACTAGTTTTATGCAGACAGACACACACTTTACCCGAGTCCAAATATGGTTCCCCAACAATAATTCACTATGAGTGCTGCTAACATGTATATATATCCAACACTTTAATTCCCGGCCAGTCCGCTAATAAAATGCTGCTGCTGCTACTAACTCCAAGTGTGATGCGAGTGCTTTCCTAACCCGAAAATTCTGCTACTAACAAAAATAAGAATGCATGTGCTTTCCCAGCCAAACGCTGATAATATTTCCTGCTTGCATGCTCCAAATGCTGATAATATGCCAGAAATGATGATGTGAGCTGAAGGAGCTCAATTCTGACTGACTGATAGCCCTGACGGAGCTGACGTCATTGCGCATGTGATGACGTCAGCTCCGACAGCGCAATATTTGAAATATTTCAGAAACCCAAAGAAAAAAATCGGAAATGAAGGGGTGCCACACGGGAATCATGGCACCCCTTCATTTGGACCCCAAAACTCAGTAAAAACCGAGTAATTTGGTATGGTTGAGAGGTATGAGTGTGACCTCTAGGGGTAACCCCCTCATAATATGTCAGAACAACAGTGCCAAACAAATAGCAGTGTGCTATTACAACCACTATAAATGGACATTCCCAGGAGACCAGTGTGCCACATTGACAAACAACTTTCCACCCTTGTTATAATGTACTTCCTCTGTAGGTGCAACAAATCTGGATATCAATGACATGTAATCATTACAGTTCTCAGAAAGGGTTACCCTGTAATACCCATTCCCCGGAAGTATATTCACACATATGCATCATGTTGCAAACAAAATGGTTACATACCTGATGGAGTACAACACTCCTCTGTTTATATGTCCAAGCAAATACAGAAGATAACCTTACCAAAGGTTATGCTGCCCACACGAAATGAGGATAAGCAAAAATAATGGCAACAACCACCACAAAATGAAGTCCAAGGTTTAATCACAAATAAAAGCAGTATAAAAGTAGAGCAAACGTAATAATGTTTAAGCGCTTTCAGGTTAATGCCCTTCTTCAGACATTTTACTAAAAATAAAAGCAGTTCTTATACAAAGTTCCATCCAATCACAAATCAATAATTTACCTGCCTTTTCTTTAGGGCTGGCTTAAGGGGAATTACATCATTAAGTCCCGGGAATCTGTGAGCTGTTAGCTCTATAATCCATCTAGATTCCTGATATTCTGTTTCATTAGCTAACCCCCCCTAAAACTTTTATGTATGCTCTGTATAACAGCAGACTTAAAATCATGTCCTGGGAATTGTTGAATGTGTTGATATAAGGCATTGTGTTCATTGTGTAGCCTAATGGCAGACAAATGATTCAATATTCTCTTTTTTAACATACAATTTGTCTTCCCTATGTAAAAACATACACATGATTTACATGTAGCTATATAAATCACATTCATTGTTTTACAATTGGCATATGTATTAAAATAATATGTTTTCCTAGTAGTGGGATGTATAAATGTTGTTTCTGTATTTACATGAGTACATGCCTTGCATGTCCCACAAGGTCTGGTTCCATTTAACCTGAGTTTAAAATGTGTTACCTTACTTCCTTCATGACATAGCAAATCTTTTAAGTTTTTATTTCCCCTAAACCAAAATGTTGGCTCTTCTCCCACTACCTTCTTTATCTTCTAATCCGTAAGAAGAATTTTCCAAATTCTTCTTACAATATCACATACCCCATGTATATTGTCACTATAAGTAAACATCAGCCTCATTTTATTCTCTTGTACTCAGAGGTTGTTAACTCTCGTATGTTCCTCATGATCATGAGCTAACCAAGGGTGAATCCTATCCTTCCTTTGTCCCACTCTTCTCTGAATGACACCCTCTACCCTGTGTTCATTATACCCTCTTTCTATGAAGTTATGTTTCAAATAGTTTACTTCCATGGCAAACATATCCTCATCCGTGCATAACCTTGATATCCTACCTAGCTGTCCTGCCACTATGTTGTCAAAGGTAAATCTCAGATGTATACTATCCTGTGTGAGCAAATTATTTCTCCAACATTCTTTTCTGTAAAGAGTTGTTTTAAAACCATAATGATCTTGCATAATTCTTACATCCAAAAAATCCAACTCACTTCTGGAAAACCTCATAGAGAACCTTAAAAATGATGTAGCAGATTCTAAATAGTCTACAAAGGCAAATAACTCTTGCAAGTCACCTTCCGACAAGAGGAAAATATCATCTATAAAGCACTTGTACAAAGATATGTTGTTAAACCATTCATGATGTTGTCCTAATACATGGGGTTCTTCCCAAAATGCCAAAACTAAGTTGGCATATGTATTGGCACAAAGGGTGCCCATGGCCACCTCTTGTACCTGATGATAATGTTTGTTTTGGCAGGAAAAAAACATTGCATTCTAGAACTAATTTAAGTAACTCAATAATGAGTCTGGTCTTATTAGTATAAACAAACGCAACTCACTGATTAAATTGGATAGAGCAGTTAGTCCTTATTCATTATTTATCACAGTGAAAAGATTTTTTACATCCAAGGTTAGCATAATATATATTTTCCTGGTCTGTTTATCCCTAATGCATTCACTTAAACTCATTCCTTCAAAATATGTGTGATGTGTGTTACTACAGATCTTAAAGTACATTCCACCCAAATGGAGATGTTTTCTGTCATCCACCCCTTGCCCGATACCATTGGCCTTAATGGGGGATTATTGATGTCCTTGTGTATTTTTGGTAAGGCCTTAAAAATGGGAATGACAGGATGTTCTATCCACAAGAACTTGTATAGGTCCATTTCCATTAGTCCCGTGTCTTTCAATTCTCCTAACTTACATTTGATTCTTGAAATCAGAGTGTTGATATTAACGGGGGATATTTGTACAAAAGTGGATGTGTCTGACAACATCTTAGTTAATTTTGTATGATAAAAATCCTTATTCATAATGACTACTGTTCCTCCTTTATCAGCCGATTTAATTATGATTTGCGTATTTTGTTGTAAAGCCAACAGAGCTTGTTTCTGTGTTTGTGTTAAATTATAAAACTTCTTATTATAATTGCTTTGCAAATATCCAATTTCCTGTTCACATACCTTTATAAAGGTGTTCATGGTATAATTAAATAAAGGAACAAAAGAGCTTGGTTGCCTTAAGGGTCCTTGTCAATTAGAAATATTGTTGCCAAACATATCCTTTAACATAACATTCCTACCAAACATCATTAAATCCAGTACTACATCACTAAAGTTACTATTACAACTGGGAACAAAGGTAAGCCCTTTGTTCAACACATATATCTCAGTTTCAGATAATACATGGTCAGATAAATTATATATAATACTAGTATTGTCACTAGTCATTGAGAAGTCCTTTGTTTCTTTGCTTCTCATATTTCCAGCTGTGGCCTCCTCCACTCATTTTTCTTCTTCACTGGTGCTGGTAAAAAAGAAAAAGAACGCTGGTTATTCTCTGTTAACCGAATGGTTTTGGGTCTCCCCCCCATATGTATAGAATCTTCCCCTATCTCCACTATGTTGTCTGTTGTCTCGATCCTGGTATCCTGTTAGGCCATTGAGGTCATATTAGCAAAACTATTGTCTCTTATTTCATTCTGACAAATATCTGTTGTTATATTAGTATTTGTGTCATTACCATCTATTATCACTGAACCAGCAGCAAATATAACTGCAGTTCGGTTTCCAGCGCCTTCCTGGTTGACGTCGGTCTAATCCAATTGGTTGAATGCTACATTATGTTGCTTGACATTATTGGCTGATTCCTTGTTAGCCCTGAAACTGTTTTGCCGTAGTTTCCAAGTGGGTGGAAACCTTTCCTCAGTGCGTGTTGAATCAACAGTTCGGTTATCTGTATTGGTATTATTTTCCTTTGGTGAGAGAAATATCCGACCTGCTGAAAAATCATTATGATCTCTTACAAGTTTTTTTCATTTTGTTTTGTTGTAACGTATTGTCCAATACTGTCAACGAACAAAAGGCTTCATCCATTCTGTTAGTATAAATCTCTTCATTGTATTCCACATCCAGTCGCTGTTGTAGTTCATCTATCTCTTCCACCAACTGTTTCTCCTGTGGTGCAAATAAGTCTAAAAGCAACCGCATGTAGGAAAAACCTGTCTCTATATTAATTTGTTGCCACTTCGCCATTAGTTTGGGATATATATCCCCCTGTGTAGCCATGAATAACATAGTATGTGACACAAGAGGGGGTAAACACCTTGGACAGGGATGGTGTTGTGGAATCACAGTCCCAGGAGCATCCGCACCATAGAAGCATGACTCAAGTCCTCACCTGTGGGACTGTCAACACTACTCCTTCACTGTCCCTGTGGTGGCAGTGGTGGGGGCTGGCATGTGGGGTGACGCTGCCCCATCAAGATGGTGAGCATGTCCTCCATCCAGTGCAGGCATGCACCAAAAGTTCATACAACCACCCTGCGCATCATACCTTGCAGTTCTTTACTGGTGACAAAATCACCCCCCCTCCACCTCCACTCCGAAGGGGGGGAACTACCCAACACCACAGGTATTGCAGGGGCAGCAGATGGGGCACCGCCAGGCTGTGACCCAGACATGCTGGGCCCTGCTGGGTGCCACAGCTTGTGGAGGCAAGATATGTGGATCATGTGGAACCATCCTACCTTGTCTCACTGTCTTAAATTATATATAAACATAAGGTAAGATAAGTACTAACCAAACTAATGTTAGTATTAACATTAAATTATATATAAACATAAGGTAAGATAAGTACTAACCAAACTAATGTTAGTATTAACATAATGGAAGATAATATTGATTAAACCAAATGCTTATTAAGGAATATTATGAGGAACCCAACAATAAATAACATAATGATATGTTAACAGCAAACCAGTATGACATGACCCAAAAGGACAATGCAATGGTTAGTTTAAAAGAACATATTAATATCAAATCATAATAATAAAAGTAATAAATTAACACATTTCATAATAATAAATTAAAGAAGATAAGGGGTGGGGTTGAGAGATAGAAACATACCATTATGACCTTGCAGTTGATATTACTACACAGACTACTTATGCATACTTCTATAAGTGTGCAGTGTCACTTGTGTGGACGGTGACTCCAATTCTTGCATAGATGATGTTATATGTACATAACTCTCAGCCTGTTAGGATGGGAAAGTATGGGCCAGGCACTAACAAATGCAGGTACACAACTACAGGGACCTGTTTTACATAGTGTGCTCATGCATCACTACCAAGGTGTTCTGTAAATGGATTTGCTAATAAATTGCATTCCAAGTAATGCCATTTATCTGCTAATCAATGACTAGACATGGGGCATTAGTCATTACATTCCAAAAAATCGTGACAGTTGACAAGTATATTTATGTACACTAATTGAATTAGACAGCCAGTGATTTCTTAGTTGGCTGTCATGGGAATAGAACCCACAAGCTGTGACTCAAGGAAACGTGCATTAAGTTTAACAATTGACGGCTGTCAGATTATGAAAGCCATGGCATTGCATACAGGAATACTTCACACTTATTGGAAAATAATATTTATCAAGGCACAATCCTGCTTTACACTTTATTGATACTGCTCCTGAAAATTGGGCGCTGAACTTGAGGTTCTTTACCCATATACCTCGTTCCTGGAGTGGTAGGAATAAACAGCATTATTTGACTGGAAATGGCCATAACAGAGGCTTGAAGCTTACTGTGGGTATTGCATTACATTTATCAGACAATATTTTCTGCAGTCTTTATTTATTTCTATTTTACAGTTCACTGGTGTCAGACTGGAACACACATGCAGTGAATACAGCCATACTGCACACTTATTTGAACAGATGACTTCTCAATGCAAAATCCGGCTTTAAACTTTTATTGGTAACGTACATTAGAATCTTGCATTTATACACATGCATATCTGTTTATAATGACTGCTACCTTACCGATACACCTTGTTCTTCGAGTGGGTGGAATGTACAGCATTATATGGCACAAAACTGGCCAGAACACAGGCTTGACACTTACTGTGGGTATTGCACTATATTTATCATACAGTGTTTTTCAGCAATCTTTATTCATTTCCTTTGTACAGTTGACTGTTGTTAGATTACAACACACATGCAGTGACTACAAGACTAGTGAGCAATTCTTTGTTTGAAACAGTACATATCACAGCACCATCACTCTTTATAATCTATTTATTACTGTTGCTTCAAGTCTGACATGTACAGCACAGATAGCTGTGTCAGACCTGTAAGTAATAACCCATTTACCCTTGACATTACCTGAGTACAATCTACAGCATATTTCACACAATGAGCACAGCAGAGCAGCGACTGTTAATCTCAGTAGACCACAACCGCAACTGTTTGTAAGTTATACTACACAATAATGCATGGTTATTTGACTTAACTTGGCTTACCATTTCAGGTAGACACTGACACATTACTAAACATATTATAGTTCCCAAGTATATTATACCTGACTGCTAGGACTGCAAACTCTGTAAATACTTTTTAATCTTGACAGTACATTATACATTAGGTTATTGCTTTGCTTTTTTCTTACTCACCACACTCATGCTTCATCCTGGCCAGACACCCTGCATGAGACTGCACATTGTAAGTTTGCTCATCTGTAGCTGTTGTAAGAGAAAGAAAGCATTATGTATACCAGTTTTGCACATAATCAGTGTATATATTTATAAATCACTGGGTAACATACTTACATATCTGTGGGGTATTCCCTGCCTGTGCTTCTTGGACCCAGGTGTCCAAAGTTCCCCTCTTCCTTCACTTCAGGTCATCATAATGGTGACGACACTGCTCACCAGTGTGGGGGATACCAGTAGCACTGGTAAGGTCCCTATCTAGCTGATCCCAGACCTAAGACTTACATTCTGAGCCCTGTAATCATCCTACAGCAGCCGGGGTTCATAGTTGCAGAACAGGAGTCCAACAAACACTCTGGACTCCTGCACACCCCATCTGTGCACCCAAAAGTGAGCTCGCTCACCAACATCACCAGGTATATCAGCAGCCAAGTGACAACTCCATTGAATGGTGTGAAATTTCTGCCTATTGGCCTTTATATAGGATGCATTCCTGCCTTTACATGTCATACTGTAACTTTCAAAAAAGCTGCATGTCGCTTAGCTTCGTGCAAACTCACACAAACCCCTTTAAGCGAATGTAAGCAAAGCTGCACAGTACTCAAATGGGGTAGACCATTAACCATGTTTCAGCAGAGCTGAGCACAATGCATAGTTACAGAAACTGTCTAAGTGAGGCTGAGTACCACGCAGCTTTGTTAAATATAACTGTCCGTTATTTTACATTACAGTGATGTCTCAGTCAACTGACTCATTCTCAAAACAAAAATTGTAAACCATATCAGTACTCAAACCCGAGACCTACCACACAATACTTTATCACTCAACCTGTCTAGCCACTTGGATAGTGCAGGGAAACAATATATCTTCACATATGCTACTATGACCTCTGTTAGTAGTACGCAGTGAAGCTGTGTGGGTTTGCGCATTGCACAACAGAACCAAAACAATTGAATACATCTGGTTACTATTTTTAGACATATAACAGATGTCAGGTGTACATATATAAGCACAGCTCAGCATCAAGCACAGTGCCACACTGAAAATGTACATGAAACTTAAAAACAAATTGCTGTCCTGTGCTTACTACCTGTCCAGACCATTTTCTGGACAGTCCACAAGTATGGAACAGTCTCTGCACTGCTACTTGTATGGATTCAATATCTGTGTTCTTCTGATCTCTCTCAGTAGCGCATATTAACTAATGTGTATGATGTGCTGCCGAGGAGGAACTGTGACCGTGTACACAGATAAAGTCCATGTAGGCTCTACACAATGTCTATACAGATTTTATTGAATCCTGGGGATAGTCTTTACTATACTTCTTTTAGTGCTTAATGAATGCATGTTCCTATAATGTAATAATATGTTTTTTGCAGCATTTTTGTATGAAGTACAAATTCTTAATTTCTGGATATTCCCATCCTTATATACTAGTGTTGGTGCTGGGGTAGCGTTGTCGCCTCACAGTTAGACGTTGCCCGTTCGATTCTCAGTTAGAGCGTCTTCTGTGTGGTTACATGCGTGAATGGGTGTTCCTTCGTTGAAGGTTGTGCATTAGGCCCGGCAAGCCAGCACGTAAAACTCTACTGCCAATCATTAGCGGACCGGAGTTTCGCTGTGGTGACCCCTAACCGGGAAAAGCCGAAAGACACAAACAAATATACTAGTGTTTCCAAACTGATAGCACATTTCATTGCACTTAAACGTCTATCATTCAGTACTAGGATAATATATATTCTAAATATTAAGTCATCTAGCTCTAGTTGTCTGCTAAACCCAAGCATGAAAACTTTCATCCATACATTGACTGTAACCCCTTAGTAAGTCCGAAAACATTATACAAAAAAATCCCACCATGCCTTGACTAAGGTATCAAAACATGGGGCCATGGCTATTTCAATAGCCTCTCTCAAATTCTGTTTAAAATACCGTCCCTTAAAAAGAAAAAAAATTGTTATTGAATACTTGCTCCATATATCTTTTAATGCATTTTATCTCTCTCTCTTACTGTAAGCTGTATATATTTTATTAACAGATTAGTGACCCTTTCTATCCCTAAATTCTGTGGAATTACTATATTTAGAGACTTCACACCTATGGTCACTTACCTTTTCTGTCTATCTACTACTAACTTGCATATTTTCTCTTTCAAATGAAGAGTCTTCATTATATGACTTTTGTTTAGATACTGATTCTTTTAATGTCCTGTCGCTAAACATATAAATTAGCTCAAGCTTTAACACCTTAACTGACATTATAAGTCTTAAAGGGGATTGAAATTCAATTTGATGCACCTTAGGCATACCAAAAGTTTTCCAGATTGCTATCTCTGTCACATTGAAAAAAAAAATCACACATTTATAAAGAAAACATGCCTTGCATTAAATTGGCACTAGGCATGCATCAGTGACCCAATGACTTTTAATAATATCACAGTTATGGACTTTTTCACATAATTTCTTGCCATTTAACATCACATTCATTTTACTGGCATACTCTTCAAAATCCATTAAAATGACATCCACCGCTTAAACAGCCCCATCACTGTCCTCCATTTTACAAAATTATGATGAATTTAAAATTTAAACATTTTTTTCATATTTAAATATATTGATAAAAACAAATGAAGTAGCAAAACTGTTGTATGGAGCCTCAGCAATTTTCATAACTATCATCTGCAAGCTCAGTAAAGGAGAACAGTAGCATATAGGGTCCTGATGTCAGGTGTGGCCCCTAAAGAAATCACTTTGTCACAGAGATAGTATCTTTTTTGTAAAATTGTTTGTATCTTTAACAAAGAAAACTAAGAAGCATAAGCTTTCAGAATGAAATCTACAGATAAACCCGATTTTGTTTTTTTGTGAAAAGCATGTACAACAAAATTATTTGTCTCTGTAGTAGTTTTAACCTTGGAAATTGAAACAATATATTGTTTCATGGGTCAGGCAATATACAGTTTCTGCAAATCTTATTTTGGTGAAAAACCCTAAAAGCATGCCTCTAATAAATCTAACAACTCAATATTACATATATTCACATGTCTAGTTTTCAGTGATTCCTATTCTCAAATAACATTTAATAAGGTGTAGCTCATGTTTAAGTAATCATAGTTACTGATACAAAATATATTATTCCTGTTTTAGCTGTACACTCCATGAATTATTTTCTTGAGGCTTGTCATATTTTCATTGGTTTCAGCTCAGATTCCAAAATAATATTTTTAAATGCTTCAAAAATATTAACTTTTTCTTAAACAGACTTGTTGAACAGATTCATAGCAGAATTAATGTAAGGTGGCAATCAATATCCTTTGTTCTTGTAACTATGTTAAGGAAAATGGATATGCCCATGCCCTGCAAACTGACCATTTAATGATTAATTTCCCTTTCTTCCAAAGGAATCATTTCACATTCTGACAAATCCCTCAAACAATTATCATCATCACTTTTCTCTTGATTTTGCTTACATGTAAAATCAGAAACTTTACTTTGTATTTTTGAAAATACAATTTCGACCTTAATTTATGACAGAATTTAAGCATATCTATTTTCATGTAACCTAAATTTAGGAAGGTTGTGGGTATATAGTTCAAACATTTAAGTTTAATATTTACTGCATCATTATGTAAATGACAGTCTAATAAATGATGTGCCTTTACTTAATTATGAATTATGTAAATAATTTCCTAGTACTCTTTCAACGTCTGTAACCTCCTCCCTCTTTGTACTTACGATGTTACCCTGCAGAGAAGACGGAACTGCAAACCTGAAACTTCACTAGTAGTAGATGAGTTTTCTAAGTCAGTTGCACCACTATCAGAGAAGACATTACAGAATACTGAATGTTCTTCAGAAGCCATTGCAGAATATATGGTTGTTGTTAAAGCCAGATTGATCCATTTCCCATTTTTCTGAAATCTTAAATATCTTTTGCATTTTTATTTATAGCAGTCAACATGTACCATTCATTTAATTTTAGTTGTAAGTTTTTAAAATCTTCAATTGTTCCATTCTTATATGAAATAAATTCAACTAAAACTTCCACTTTTATTTTTTAAGAGTCCCTTTTTGCATTTCTCAAATACAGTACTGTGCTCTGTTCCACAATTGTGAAAGTGGCAATTTATCTGTTTGCAAGTCATATGAGGAGATGCTAAGTTCTATATACTGGCCTGGTAATAGTTCATCATAACATATCACATTCTTTATTAAATATTAAAGAAATATTATCAGACCGAGATACCATGGACTGTTGGACACCTTAAGTATTACCAATCACAAGCAGATTCTATTCCCACACTTTATGCAGCTGGTTCTCAAAAAACTATCTAAATCTCAAAATAATCTCATTATTAGCACCAGCATGTAATATGTTAGGAGTTAACAAACTTATCCAAAGCTAAAATTAGCTATAAGCATTTAAATGATCAAATAAAGTTCATGTATTAAAAAAAAATATTAAAAAAAAAAAAATATATATATATATATATATATATATATATATATATATATATATATAAAATGGATCTACTTTTTGTCAATGAAAGTACGATCCATTGAATTGCACTTACCCACTCACTAGCCACCACAACTGCCTTTTAATGATACAATGAACTGCTGAATTCCTTTTCCTTTTTACTGTGCCGTCTCTCCATGTAGTGTGATCTTGGAGTTTGTATATTAAAGTATGGGGGCTAAACCCCCCAAATAAGGGAGTGGGGGTGAAGCCCCTCCCACTTTAATGAGCTCTGTGTCTTTCCATTGTGTGTTATTTGCTTGATGGTCCAGTGGTTCTGTTCCCTGGGAAAGGAATTTGGCAGTTCATTGTATTGTTAAAAGGCAGTTTATGTGGAAAGTGATATATATGGATCTAGGACTAAATACCGATGACATGTTTCAACAAAACAGAAATGGTCGAGCACACATTCGCAAAACTGCTTTTTCACCGAAAAAGCACTTTCATGAAAGTCTGCAAAAAAAAAAAGAAAACATATTTAAAAAAAAAAAAGCAGTAAACATGTTTATGCAAGGGGGCAAGACCCCCTGCTCCCCCCTTGTGGGTGCTGTGCCCCCCACCCTACTTTTATATTCTCACTCCGAGATCGCACTACAGTAGGGAAAAGGGAATATTCCCTTATCCCCACTGTACTGCAATCTCAGCAACAGCTATTCTGTCATGTTTTTTTTTTTTTTTTTTGAGCTCACTTTAGCGAAAGTGCTCACCCGTTTTGGTTACGGTGAAATGAGCTTTCGCTCAACAGCCCTAGATACACCCACCAACACAAACACACACACACATATATATATATATATATATATATATATATATATATATATATATGTATGTACTCTCAGATTCAAGCAAATTTCAGTAAAGCTTCTTGTGCCTCAGTGTAACATTTTGCTAAGGCTTCATATTTGAATTCAACTTTAATTCAGCTCTTCAAACATTTTGTGAGGTGAGAAGGAGCAGGATCCCATTTTTTGCCCTGTAAAAGGGGCACCAGAGAAAATGAGAAAGGCAGAGAGATTTTGGCTTCTGGTAAAGACAGAGACAGAATATACTGTACAGAGACACGTGAGTAGAGAGTGAGACTGAGCACTGGTGAAGAGATAATAGCTGATCTATCACAGGGATGGCACATTTTGGACCTGTAGGTGTGAAACAAAATATTAGTGATTTTAACTCAGAATATTTACATTTATAAGGACTAGGATCTTTAAGCCATAACATTTATTTAAGAGAAATTCTTCTCAATTTTAAATTATGTCATTCACTGCAAACAAGAACTATTTAAATATAAAGAAGAGACTCCAGTGGCAGTGCAAATGCATAGCAGTTCCAGATACGATTTGGTACAAGTCAGATTCATATTTCATATTAAAACCAAAACCATCCATAGCTCACCCTACATTTTAGGGGATGAAAACATTTATTAAACATATGTTTTTCCTACTCTTCCGATGATTGTAAGAGTGTTTTGTCGACATTTCATAGTATATGAGGTTAAAGACGCATACAGTGTAACATATTAGCAAATCATTGCTATCATTTCAGACATATTAGGCCAGTGCTGAAAAGGTAGGATTAGATGTATAGGAATTGTTAATTAATCTGAAAGTGAGATTTTATACAGTTATGGTTTTGTAATTAGGCCATAGAAAGAGAAGTAGTTTGCTTAGTATTTAGTCAATATATGTGCTTTATGTCTAATCATTGAATGTGTCATGTCTAATTATTGTAATGTGATACTTAAAATACAAGCAATTCCAGAACAATGTTAGTTGATTCTTTAATTTTTTTGAAAAAGTTTCATGTTAGATTCTGATCAAATGTATTTCATATCATAGCTACATCTACAGAATACAAGGAGTCCCTGTGATGATGAGTCAATTTAAACTTAAGTACTTGGTTCTGATTAATGGATCTTAAAGGTTTTGTTGGACTATATATTTTTATTACAGTACATTTGTTTAGTTTATACATAATGTTGTGAAGTTGTTTGACTTGTGACTACATGAGATTGCTTTGTAGTTCTAAACATTTTATTTAAACAAAACTTAGACATTGCTACAGTTTGTTTGCTTGGCTTGCTGCCGACTTTTTTGTAAGTTTGCTCTAGTTTGTGTAATTTTTTTTTCATGTTAGTATTTGTGAGTTATATAGAAGGCTTGGAAGTAACATTGTTTTGCTTATTGCTAACAAAGGTTGTTCTGTTATGTATGGTTTAAATTTATATGACATTTGGGATTTGTTATTTGCTTGGAGATACAGTACTCAAGTTGGTCAAGCTTCTGGTTGTGATATATGATACACCTAACAGTTTAGTGTGAGATAGCTATTGTATTGTAATATTTTATTGTTAAGTCATTTTGAAATCTACATTTTTATGCAGACCCCTGTCTGAAAAGAAGGCATTTTGCAGTAATTACAGCTCTGTTATCCATTTTCCAATGTTGAATGGTGCTTCTTGTGTGATCGCATTGATTTAAAGGTTTGGATGAACAGATAAGTGAGGAATCAAGTGCATATTGCATGTTATTTATTACTACTTTATGTATATTATTGTAAATATATTGAACAATAAAGGGCCTCCTATAGATCTGATAGGTACACTAGTGTGATTGTTTCATAGGATGAGTAAGCATTTAGTTGTTAAACACATTGAGATGTGTCACTTAGGTAGTTGATAAACCTATTTATTTTGTAAGAAGACATAGTGATGTAAATAGGTTTATCTTTTTGTACTTTCCAAAGTTGATAACAAAAGAACTAAACACTATTTGTCACATTTTTCAGAATATTTATGTAAGTAATATAAATGTAAAAGTAGTTCTTTACTTAGCAAGTACTTTAAATGCTAGTTACAGGAAGATACACTTTATGTGATGCTCTTTCTTGAAAATTCAGTCTGTATGTAAATGTCATAGATATTAGCGATGTCCATAGTGCCTTTGTCTTCTTTATTCCCCCTCTAGATACTTTGGTGTATCATAGGTGAATAAATATCATCTACATTTTTAGCACTCTACCCTTTGATTGGAACGACTGAACTGTAAGGTGTACTTAGATGATATAATCATGCTCTATTCAAATTAATCGCAACAAATTGCACAAAAAAGAAAATACAGCTAGACTTCAGCTTGGCTGCTGGTCAACTGCTTGACATGCAGTTTGTATTAGACTGCAAAAAAAAAATTAAAATTAAAGTAAGTAAACAAATAAATACATAAAAATAATAAAATGGAAAAAATGATATTTGGCACTCATTACAAACTCAAATCCAACCTGGCACTGAATGTAACTGGCCAGCAATACACACCATTATCTACAATTACTAAATAAAGGTATTTAGGCTTCAGTTTTGAACAGCAACTCACCTTTGTAGCACACAAGCAAAAGACCACTGAAGCTGCACTCAGTCAGCTGAGTCTAACACTCTCATAGTCTAGAATACAGAAAGGCTCTAGCTTTGCAAATGATAATGCCTTTCACTGTTTACACTAAACTCATCAGTTTACTCTACAAATGACAGCAAACAAAGCACGGATTCATAATTCTAGGTAGTCCTAGGGAGCATCAATGTCAATCACTCGCAAAAGTCAATGACCATCAATAACTGCCATGACAAGTCTCCTACTTAACTGATTCATTTACAAACTATCAAAGTGCTGCTGCTGGTGCCCACTCTTAGCACATACATTGCATTGTAAACAGCTACACCCTATGATATTGCATAGATAATACAAAACTGCCTGAATAGACCACAGTTCACAAAAATAATGGGTGAGAGAGCATTCTCAAAGCTCGCACAAGCAGCATGGAGCAACTTTCCAGAAAATATCCAGAAACACCAAGCATTAAATACTTTCAAAAACATCTACTCCAGTCTCTTCATAAGAAAAAGCAAATGTGTGCTTTGACCTAGACTAGGCATTAGACAAAATAACTAGCTCAGGCTTGCACAAAAACTGATCGACTTAGTCTTACTTTGCCTACTCTACTTCATAAACATGAATGCGTAGATATTTTTGAAAAATGAACTGCTCATGCTAGTTATGGTTGTAGACAATAACCACACTTATTGTCAACTGTTTCAGGTATTTGTAAATGCTCATAGCAATTTATGAATTTTAATTCTCTTTGCTTGCTGGAAGTGTTTTGCAAGTATCCTAAATTTCTTGTCTCTGTAATTCTGTATATTGATTCTCTGTATTACACTGAACTACAGAATGGTAATTTTATATTGAAATTTGTAAATGCCCTCTAGCTTGGGATATGCAGGAAAATGGTCTGAGGCTCAAATCATCTACCCTGTCAAAAAGTTAAATAATTTAATAAATAAATGAAGAACATTTTTCTTTCAAATATTTGTGTTTTAAAGAGGCTCATCATCAAGCGGTAGGAATACTATTTCGAAAAGACAGCTTAGCAGAAAACTGAAAGCTATGAAATCTTTAGATTCCACTGTGTATGTGGAAGTACCTGGAAAAATACAATGTTCTATACTACATGTTTAAAGAGAAGAAGCCTTGAAGTTCTTTAAATCTTTTACTTTCCTTGAACAGAAGATATGCAAAGTAGCAAAATAAAATAAAGATTCAAGAACTGCTGTTGTAGAAAAAAAGGAATGCCATTTCCCTGCCATTTTTTATTTATAATCACAAAAGGTCCTACAAAAATATAGATGCTTATATTAATGAAATGATGAACATGACTGTTAATGTGGAAAATTGGTTCAGTACAGAACATATTGTGGTACATGAATGATGAAACAAGAAAAAGGCTATTAAGAGATAGCCTTGACATTGCCCATAGAAGTAGTAGTTGAAAATTGCATGTCTAAGGTAAATATATATTAAATAAAAATCAAAAATGAGAAATAAACTCTGGCTGTGCTGCATCTGTAATGGAAATAGGTTAATAGGTTTGTAGATATTTGCTAGGCTAACAACCATGGGGGCATTTTTAAGCCTAGCCATGCATCCCAAATCTCTGACAAGTTCTCATGCCCTTGATAAGTGTAAGCAGGGGCTTTGGAGAGGAAACATTTAAAAGCAGTGGCTTGAGAGAGGAACCATTTACAGGCTGCTTGTGTCCATTGGAAACATAGGTGCCAAACCAGGGCTGAATTTCCTGTTCCCCGTTCAGTTGTCCAAGTTACACTTAAACTGTGTTAAGGGGGAACTCTACTTTCTCATGGATGGGAAGCCTGTTCCAGAGAAGAGGTAGTCTCAGGGGAAATTTTAAAGAGACTCATGTGAGAATAAAAAAAAAAAAAAAAACAATAAGACACAGATGTAAACTTGAAACCAAAGACAGCATGTGTGCACTAACAGTCATGCAGTCATAGATGCATTCTGAATGCAGTGCATAGTCATACCAAAACAATCTTATTTACAGGCTTTATTTATTTATTAATTTATTTATTTCAGTTTGGTAACCGGTGACGTGCACCGGGCCCAAGTGTGCCCATTTTCAGTGGAGGCCCGGGGAGAAAAGGTCCATAAAACATAAGATGGTTTCCTTGAAAATACCCATAATAATAAAACATAATGCACTTCTAGTGAGTCATCTGTCAAGAAAGTACCCAGTAGCTCTCAGAGGTAGAATGGATCTGGAAATAAAGCAAATATAATCCTTAATACAAATTAAAAGTAATCTATACTCCAATGAATGGATGAATTGTGTATCTACTGCTCTAAGGAATAATTGGATTTATAACTGTAATGATCCACAAACTCTGAATAAAGTGAGCTAAAAATAGAAATACCCTTTACTTGTAGCTATAGAAGTGGTTTCATTATTGCCATATGCTAAATTCTTTTCTTTTTAGATGTAATACAGGGCTTCTGCAGACATAACTAAATGACCAGAGTTCCAAATTGTATTTATTTAATAGAGCATTATGAAGGATAAGATTCATCTGACATCCATTTAGTATTTTACCACCATGTACTGATACATGTGTTATTCCCTGGAAACTAATGCACAGCTTGCAGTGCAATTATTGCTTGGCTCATTGCTGCAGTCAGTATATCTAAAATGCTACACATGCTGTAATTTCAGTGAGTAACAACCAATTCTCTCATCCCAAAATAAATGAGCTAGTGTTGTCTGCCATTCACTGTTCAGAACCTCTAGCAGTCATGTAGCTATCACAACACGAAAGATGTTTTGAAATGCTGAGGTAACTAGATATATACTCTCCATGTTCAAAGATAAATTATGTGAACAATCTAGTTGTGTGTAAAAAGTAGATGCGTTCATAATGCTATGAATTGTTGTCCTACAAGAGAATGCATCTACTGTCTATGGGTCAAGAAGACTTACAGCACTTACAGATGCACAGAGGGTATATAATTGGACAGTACAGTGTAGAGATGTGAAAATTAATAAATAAATAAATACATAAATAAATAAATTAATTAATTAATTTACATTTGTTTATTGGGAAAGTCCAAGTGGGCCAGAAGCCCATTTTCAGTGGAGACCTGGGGAAAAAAGCTCCACAGAAATATAAGCAAAATACAATAATTAGATAGTACAATAGTTTACATACAGTAAGATGCAGAATACAAATCATCTAGTTAGTCTATACAAGGAATTATACCATGACCCCCCCAAAAACGTGCACGCTGATTGGCCAGCGTGCCCGTTGTAAATCGAGTTATACTAATGGAAAAAGGTCCGGTCGCCTGGACTTTTTTCCATTAGTATAACTCGTTTTTTTAAAACACTGTCTCGCTATGTTAAATGGGTTTAACATAGCGAGACAGCTTTAAAATAAGCAACGGAGATGTCTCGCTATGTTAAACCCATTTAACATAGCGAGACAGTGTTTTAAAAAAAAGCAACGGAGAAAGCAAGATCTCTGTTGCTTTTTTTTTTAGTGTTTCGCTCCGTTGCTAATTTTAAAACTGTCTCGCTATGTTAAACTCATTTAACATAGCGAAACACTAAAAAAAAAGCAATGGAGACCTTGCTTTCTCCGTTGCTTTTGCCCACAGCTCTGATGTACTGCGCAGGCGCGCAGTACATCAGAACTGCCGCGGATGCCAGACATCTGCGGAAGGGCAGTAAACAGGCATTATACTATGCCATTATTTAAGAAAAGTAATAGTTTCTTTTCTTAAATAATGTCATGGTATAATAGCAATAACCCACTTCTGGGTGTGGGTAATGCTAAATTTACCCACGGTTGGCTTTGTTTGGTCCCTCGGGCTTCCCCCTCGGGACCAAACCACGCCAACTGTGGGTAAATTTAGCATTACCCACACCCAGGCGTGGGTTATTGCTATAAGTATTCAATACAGTTTTCTAGCAGATACAGTTTCAAAAAGAAAAACACAAGAGTTTCAGTAAACATTACTGTGAGAAAAATAAAATTTGTACTGTGTACATATTAGTTATGAACAACTTCCTTTATGTATATATATATATATATATGTGTGTGTGTGTGTGTGTGTGTGTGTGTGTGTGTGTGTGTGTGTGTGTGTGTGTGTGTGTGTGTGTTTAGTAGTAATAACATTGAGGAGTGAGAGAAAATGAGGTAAGGAGTGGACAGTGTGTTGAGAGAGTTATAGATATCTTCTCAGTCAGGTTTGGTAGAGGAACAATAATAGTTTTTGGATAGCTGTTCAAATAGTAGTTGTTTGAAATTGGTAGATGCAGGATTGTTTTAGAGGGTGTGGGATAGAGAGTTCCATAATTTGGCTATTTTTTTTTTTTTTGAGAATAGGACTTTACTGTGAGTGTTGTTAGCTTTGTTTACTGTGAGAAACTTCATGAATATGTCAGTGTTAAAGACATTAAACTAGAAACAGACCGCCAAGCCTTGCAAAACATATTCAGAAAGTGTTTCTCACCTCTAAAATTGCAAGAGATAGGGGCACATGAATATAGAAACATACTTGATAAGCAATGAGAGGAACCATAAGATGCCCAGCCTTATACACCCATAAAAAGACACTCTTAAACATTCTTGGCACCCTTAACAAGCACATAATAGTGCTTAACTCCCATTTCCTGAAGGGCTGTACATAATAACTCTGGAATAATGGAATAAATTAGTCTCTAACCATTAAAAAAAAAAAGGCAGCGCCGTGTGTGGCAGCGGCTGCTTTGGATCCCTACCGAAAAGTGTACTATCTGTCTTTGTTTTTCATCAGAGACAACAGAGAAAACAGATTTAAGGGCAATAAATGAAGGTATGATTAGCTACAATGCTGAGAATCTTCTGGAAACCCAATCTCATATCTCACTGTACTGCGTGGTTGATGACCTGCTAGCAGAGAGACCTGTATACTCAAACACACTCCAGGAACTCCTGCAGCTTGTAATCTTACTGGAACAAGGTAAAAACTGCAGAAACATGTCAAATCCATCTAACCAGCTGACAATCAGACATGGGAAGCATGGTAAAAGGAAACAATGTAAAAGATCAAGAAAAAGAGTCTCTAGAGCAGGAATTAAGGCCAGACTGAAAAGAAATCCATGCCGGCCTGCACTTCCTTCCATGCTACTGGCAAATGTATGCTCAATGGAGAGCAAGACGGACTATTTAAGAATGGATCTTTCCATGCAATCTAAGGTGAGACATACTTGTTTACTTGCGTTCACTGAAACGTTGCTGAACTTTAATATAAATGATAGTAAAATATATGTGGAGGGGATGTCATTATTTTGTGCTGACACAAATCAGTCTCTCTGTGGTAAAACTCATGGAGGAGGGTGTTTGTGTGTATATGTGTATAACTGTAAAATAATCAGCTCTCACTGCTCAGAGAACTTTGAGTTCATGTCACTAAAATGCAGACCATTTTCCTTGCCTAGGAAATTCAATGTTGTGAGCATAACAGCAGTATATATCCCCCCTAGTGCTAATACCAGTGTGGCATTGAACATTCTACATCTGTCAATAAATGACCTCGAGAATAAGAACTCTGAGTTTGTCCAGAAAATTGTAGGTGATTTCAGTCTAGCTGACTTGAAATCTGTATTACCCCATTACCATCAACATGTGAGCTTGGCAACAAGAGGGGAGAACACTCTGGATAAAGTGTACACAAACATAAAAGTGGCCTACAATGCAGTCCCTTATCTACATCTGGGCAACTCAGACCATCTGACCATCATACTGCTTCCTGCATACACACCACTGCTGAAAAAGGGCAACCCTACAACCAAACAAATTAGAACATGGCCTGAGGAAGCAGTCTTTGCACTACAGGACTGCTTCAAATGTATGAACTGGTCAGTATTTAGAGATGCAGCTGTAAAGAACCACCATATTGACCTTGAGGAGTGTACAGAATCTGTAATGACCTATATTTCAAAATGTGTTGATGACGTAACAGTCATCAAATGTATCACCATGCATGCTAATCAGAAACCCTGGCTATCTGGCGAAGTATATGAGCTCATAAAGGCACAAAATGCTGCATTTAAATCAAAAGACAAGGATGCCCTAAGAGAAGCCAGAGCAAATCTAAGTATAGATATAAAGGAGGCTAAGAGGACCTACGGATGTAAAATTCAGGGACACTTCTCTGTCCAAAGGGATTCCAGATGTCTCTGGCAAGGCATAAAACCCACAGTCAAATACAGGCCTACATCCTCCCCATGTGATGACAACACAGAGTTCTAAACAAACTAAACATCTACTTCAGCAGATTTGATATGGACAAGAACAATGTGCCAAATAAGCTCCGTGTTGAACAGGGTGAGGAGGTGCTATGTCTAAGAACATCTGATGTTCTGAAGAACCTGAAGTGAGTAAACCCAAGAAAAGCAGCTGGTCCTGATAATATTATGGGAATGGTTATGAGAGACTGTGCTACCCAACTCTCCACTGTATTAACAGATATATTCAACACATCCCTGTAACTAGCCATTGTACCCAGTTGTTTCAAAAATACAACAATCATTCCCTTACCCAAGAAATCCCAACTGACAAACCTAAATGACTACTGTCTAGTTGCTCTTACATCAAAACTAATGAAGTGTTTTGAGCAGTTGATCAATAACCATCAATCTTCAAACCTACCTGCAACAGTTTGCTTATAAATCTAATGGTTGCACGGCTAATGGAATAGCTATAGCACTTCATGAATCCTTGGCACATCTGAAGAACAAGAACTGCCATGTTAGAATGCTGTTCATTGGTTTTAGTTCTGCCTTTAATACTGTCATCCCCCAGAATCTGATATTGAAGCTGATCCAGTTGGGCATCAACACCCTCTATGTAACTGGATACTGGACTTTCACATCAACAGACCCAAAAATTATGTGTGGGAAATCACAGTTCAATCAGTATTACATTGAGCATTGGTGTCCCTCAGGGCAGAATTAATAATGGACTTCAGGAGGACTCATAAGATACATCAACCTCTGGAAATTAAGGAGGTGACAGTGGAAAGGGTCAAAAGCATCAACTTTCTGGGGGTGCACTTCTCAGCTGACCTATCCTGTTTGATTCATATTAGTCAAACAGTGAAGAAGGCACAACAACGTCTGCACTTCCTATGGAAACTGAGGAAGAAAAAACTGTCTCAGTCCATCCTCAAAGCCTTCTACAGGGGGATTATCGAGAGCATCTTCTCAAATAAGATCATAGTTTGGTATAGTAACTGAAAAGCATCTGAACGCAAGGCTCTCCTGAGGGTAGTGAAGACAGCAGAAAATGTCATTGGTTCCTCGCTCCCATCCATGGAAGATTTGCATGAGACTTGGTGTGTGGGAAGGGCTAGGAAGATAATCAATGTTCCCACTCACCCTGATCATGGCATATACTTCTGACTTTCCTCAGGCAGGTGGTATTGCAGATTAGACTGCAAAACATCTTGACTGAACAAGAGTTTCTTCCCTCTGTCTATAAGGCTGCTGAACTTGAATGCCAGGCATGGCAGCGAATAATTAGATCAATATGCCACTTGCTGTGAAGTGTCATCTATAGTAATCACTCTGGCAAATTGCTTCAATATCTGGTACAGTTAGCCTGATTTCTTATTCTATTACTTCCTGAATGTGCAATAGTCAGGAGTGAGTCACCACTCCATACATGTGCAATATGAACATCAGAATATATCATACTACAACTGATTAAGTGCAATGTTCTAAGCAATCACAGTGTGAAGTCATAGTCTTGCAATACCTACTAGTATAATGCTGTCTAATGTCTTCCTGTCCAATTGTGGTAATTTATTGTGTTGGTAATATTTTAATTATTACTGTATGTGCATTACTCTTACTGTCATTCAAGCTATGTGTTCATTGTTATGCCTTGCACAGGGACCAAAGCAATGTAATTCCGTTCAGCTTGCACTGCTGCGTATAACTGATTGATAATAAAGTTTACTTTGCCTTTGACAAATCATTTGGAATAACCTTAAAGATAGTCAAAGTAGTCCTTACGAATATGTTACATTAGGAGCCTATACCTTCAGCAAGTATTGTTTACCTGCTGTTGTAGATTTAAGTCTTTAATATAGTTGTTTGTGGAGTCACTGGATTTGTTAAGAAATAGGGGATCAAATAGGACTGTGGATTTATGGCTCAAAAAGTGAGACATAGGTTAAAAAAAAGCTTCTAAGTATAAGGGGAAAGCAGAAAGATTTTAAGGATTTTAATTATTTTTTTGTTTGTTTGTTTGTGTCTTTCGGTTTTTCCCGGTTAGGGGACGCCACAGCGGAACTCCATTTTTATTTATTTATTTGATATTTGTTAACCTGGATAAGTCTGACTGGGCAGGGGCCCTTTTTCAGCTGAGGTCCTGGGAGAAAAGCTCCATACAGAAGAAAAGTACATCAGGCATCTTACAATGATATAGTAAAGTAATATTTAAAAACGTATGCTAGCTGAGTAAAATTGAAAACATAATAATAAGACATAAGCAAAAAAATTGAGTGCCAATAATACATGAAAGCAATTTACAGTTGAAGTTACTGTCGCCATTGTGGGGAGAATTAGGTGAGAGGATAAGGTGAATTTGGACTAAATAAATAGAGTAGATCATAGAAAAAAAGGAGTCTAGATGATAGCATGAGACATGGAAGAGGTGTAAGACTGGTGAGGGGGTAGTAGAATAGAGTATGAAGTAAAAGTCATGAGAGAGAGTATGGGTGACTGGTGAGACAGAAGGAAGTCGGTAGGATGGTGAAAGTTATGAAGGGGGAGGAGAGAAAAAGGATAGTGGTCAGTCTGACAGGATTAAGGGAGAGAAGAATGGATCAGTAGGAGGTTAGGCAGGACTGAGGCAAGAGCAGAGCCAAGAGTCTTTCTCTTAAAGCTTTTTTTTAATTTGAGACTATTTGGGATAGATCTGATGGTCAGAGGAATTTTCCTCCAGGCCAGTGATACTGTATAGCTGCATAAGCTATGCCCTATTAATCTTTCTGGCCTGTAGATTTCTAATAGAAGTTGGTCAGAGCTCCAGGGAAAGTGATTGGGAGCATAGTAAGTGATGAGGGTTGAGATGGCTGGACAGGAATTAGGTTTATTGATTATGAAGTAGGTGAGGAGCAGTTGAGTGAGGAGGAGGCAGTGAGGCAGCTCAATACAGTTTATGTTTTTTTGAGATTGGCACTGGTGCTAGTTGTAAGGCTGGTTTGCAGCAAATCCAGCAATTCTGTTGTAGCAGAATTGCAGTTTTGTTTTGAGACTGAATTGAAAGTTGGTTAAAATAGGTGAAACATTGAGTAGAGTAAGAAGAAGATAAGCATTAGCAAGGGACAGTCTAGAGTCATTCTTAAGGAATTTTCTTTTGCTCTGTAGTGCATATCAAGTTTCTGGCAAGTTTTTTTTATATAATTTTGGACATGTAGACTGAAATTTAGTTGGTCATCAACAATGATGCCTAGGGGTTTAGTGTATGTTGTTACTTCTATTAAGGTGTTATCGAGGGAAGTGATAGTGAAGGATGCTTTGAGGCAAGAAAGAGATTTAGAAAGAGATTGAAGTAGTTTTTTTTGGGGGGGTGAGTACTAGTTGATTGTCATTTAGCCAGCTTTCAATGGAATTAAAGGGTTGAAGGCGTAAGAGATTGTTGGATGAGCAGATGACAATGGACTTATCTGTATATTGTATTAGAGGAAAATGAGAGCCGGATGAAGGAGGGCTGTTAATAAAGATGTTGAACAGAATGGGACCAAGGATGGAGCCTTGAGGTACTCCAGTATTAACAGGAAGGAAATTAGAAAAGGAGGAAAGCCACTTCACATACTGCAGTCAATTGGAAAGGTAGCTTGAAAACCAGTTTAGGGTAGAGTTAGCAAAACCAAAAGCAAACATTTTAGAGAGAAGCAAGGAGTGAGGGACTGTATTGAAGGCTTTATAGAGGCCCAGAAAGAAGGAGGATACAAGGCTGTTATTTTCTCTGGCTTTAATGGTGATAGGGTCAATATTAGATGAACGAACTATCAAAATGTCGAGTACAACATGCTCAACACATTTTGATTGAATGGTCACCTAATCAAAAATTAAAAAGCCTGAATACAACTAAATTGAAACATTTTGTTTGTCCCACACCTTCCCTATACTAACATACAACACACACATACACATACAACGAATATATATAAACTCCTACATGCTCACATCATTCAATAACTTTAAAACCTAAATACACTCTTCTGCTTTTAAAACAAAGTGGGGGAACTGTGCCCCCACACCCCCCTAACTAAATATGCCAACTCCAAGATCGCTCTACATTGGGGAAGGGGCAATTTCCAAGTAATCTCAAAATGAATACTTATACAGGTAAGGAATCTGCTTACCTAGCCATTCCAGATAGTGTAGCATCCTTACGTCACAAGCTACACTCACTGCCATTGCCAACTAAAACTTTTCGAAACTCCAGTTTTCGGCATTTGCAGATTCCGATTAGATGAACAATCGGTCAAAGTGTGTTGAGCATGTTGTACTCAACATTTTGATCGTTCGTTCATCTAATATAGACCCATGATATGGGTAGAGCAAACTAGTGCAGTAACTGTGCTGTGGCTAGTACAAGAGCCACATTGGGTTGGCTTGAATAGATCTTCATTTAGAAGATGCTTGAAAAGTTGCTTGTGAATGCATTTTTAGAGTATTTTAGAAAGGAGGTACAGAATTGCATTAAGTGTGCAGTTTGTGAGATCTAGGGATTGTCTACCTTTGTGGAGTGGAATAATATAGAATGGTTTCCAGATGGAATGAACTATAGATTCTTGGATCGATCCTTTAATGGAGATTAAGTAGGCTATAGAGTGATCTGCTAATTTTAGGAATTCTGCAGGTAACATATCTGCTGAGGAAGAGCAGGGCTTTAATTGTCTTAAGTAGAGATTTAATGTGGGTGTTAGGGACAGATTTGAGAGAAAAAGTGGGTATGTTGGCAGGGGGAGGGAGAGGAAGGGTATGGTTAGGGTTGTGAAGTAGCTGTTGAACTTTGTGGTGGTTTCAGAGGGAGAATTATTTAGGCATGGATTTGGTATGCTGGGAGAATTGGGATTAAGGAGCCCGTTAATAGTGTTTAAGAAATCTTTTAGATTACTTTAATGGCTAGTTTGATAGTAGTTTTTTGTCCTCTTTGACTTGTTTTTTGGTGAGTTTACAAAGATTTTTATTGGTTTGTAGGTGATTAGGGGATTTAGAGTTCAGCCAATTTTTCCATGCCATATCTCTAGTGTGCATAGGGTGGAAAGAGAATGCCAAGTTGCTTGTTGAGATTTTAAAAGAGAAACAGTAACTGACTAGTAAAACGAAAAAGGAAAACCTTAGAGTGAACCAAATAGTTTAAGTATCCGCAATCCAACACAGTCAGTGTAGAATCCACGCCAAAGCAAAAACTCTCCAACTTATTTGACAAATTTATTGAAGCGCTTTTCGAATGCCTTCCTAGGCAAACTTCTTCAGAAAATAATAGTGTAACATTTACAATTGCTTTAAATAACGTGACATCACTATTAAATTAATCAATTACGACTAATTAAGTTAATTGCAGTAAAAAATTGCAGTAAAGAATTTTAAAAAGAAAGTAGCCCTTAACTTGTTACTCATACAAGTACATTTAAAAACATATACATATTTCTAACAACCTAGTGTACATATTAAAAGTGTGCCAACAAATATTAATTTAAATAAATGCACTTTATAAAATTATGTATCCAATGAAAAGTGGATGAAAACTTTAAAATGTACAATGGTTACAAGTGTGTTTTAGATACTACCCACCTATAAACAATAAAAAGAGTTAACCTGAGGAACTCATATCAACTCGAAAACGTCAAATACCATTTTCAATATAATTTCGATGTCTAATAACACTATAAAACTCAAGGCAAACCTAGTGAATAGTTTTAACCAAGGGAGTAAATAAAACAGTACTGGATAATGACTCAATGGGTGAGTGAACACATGGTGTATGTGATAAAAATCTCATCCCTTTTGTATGTGTTGAATTAACACCATGCTCATCTCCTCAAGCTCAACATACGTAGGACACAGGAAATGGAACAAGATTCATTCAACCCAGGACTGTGATATGCTTCCAACTTAATCTGCCAGTATAATTCCCTCTCTAGTAGTCTAAGGTGAGTTGGTCCACCTCTACCGTCATGTGTAGCCTGTTCAATGCCTATAAATTTGAAACTGTGTGTAGGGAATTCCTGAATGTGTTTTGCTAAGGCATTAGTCTCTTTACACTTTCTAATCGCATAAGTGTGTTCATAAATGCGCTCCTTGAGCCGACGCTCGGTTTTGCCTACATAAAATCCTAAACAGTTTTGGCATTGTGCCAGGTACACCAACATAGTAGAGTTACAACTCAATCTAGATTTCAACTTGAATTCTTGATTTTGGACGTGAAATTGGTTAGATTCAAGTACAAACCAACAATAATTACAACTTTAGCACTTAAACATGCCAGGTGATCTAACATGGGACAATTTCTGTTCGAAGAACGATTTAAGGTTCTTAGCTTTCCTGTACATAATTTTGGGAACAGGCCCTAACTTTGAGAAAACCAAGGGGTCAGCTCGAAAGAGGTGCCAGTTTTTGTTAATGATGTGACACAACATTGAACTATCAACAGAAAAGGTGGTAATAAATCTAGGCGCTTCTACAAAAACTGGTTCAGTGTTCCTCTCTATATGCTGTTCAACTATAGCCAAGTTAGTAGGAACCAAAGGTGGCTTGAATGGTAAAAGGGGTTCATAAATTTTAACTGACCTCTTGTATGTTACCTCACTGATGAGGTCATCGAGTAGATTCAGTGGGTAAGAACGACTTAAGAACATTGATTTCATTAAAGAACATTCCAGAACGAAATCATCATCTTTACTAACCATTCTTGCTGCTCTCACCAGTTGTCCTTTTACTACTGCCCACTTTTGTGAAAAGGGATGACAACTAGAGAAGTGCAAGAAGGTATTAGAGTAGGTCGGTTTCCTATGTATACAAGCAACAAAACAATCTGATTCCAGGTCTTTCATCAGTGTAATGTCTAAATAGGAAATCTTCTTGGTGTTAAATTGAAATGTGAAGTCCAAGAAATCAGTTGTATTGTTCAAAAACCTCACGTATTTTTCTGCTTCCACCTCTTCTCCTTTAAATAAAATGAAAATGTTGTCCAAAAAACGAGTATAAAATCCTACCTGTTCAAAGTAGGACTGATGGTTTAATACAAATTGATGTTCCCAGTCAGCCATTACCAGGTTGGCAACACTTGCCCCACATGGTGACCCCATAGCTACACCAATATTCTGCATATAGAAATTATCCCCAAAAATGAAAAAGTTGTTGGGTAAAGCCAAATCCAGGAGTTCGCCTACAAGAGCAATGTCGTATTTACTGGCTTCGTGTGCTCTCATTCTAGCAGTAACCCACTCTATTGCCACATCATGTGGGATACTCGTGTATAGATCTCTAACATCGATAGTCAACAGGTTAAATTGACTTTGAAATTTGATGTTGTTTATTTTAGTGAGGAATGACCAAGAGTCTTTGCAAATTTGAGACTCTAATTTAACAAATTTCTGTAGGATGTTGTCGATGACTTTAGCACACGCATATGCAGGGGAGCCACGACTGTCAATGAGCAGACGCATAGGAGGGTTAGTTAAGTCCTTATGTAACTTTGGTATTCCAAAGAGGTAGGGAAATCTAGGAAATGAAGTGTATAGATAATCATAAAGTTCCTGATTAATCCTACTTTCCAGAAACATTTCTTCAATGTTGTCCTTAATGACTTTGTAAGAATGATTCACTTCGTTTCTAGAACTTAAACTGTAGGCTGGTGGTTTTAACATAGATGTCATACTTTCAAAGTAATCATCTTGATTAAAAATCACCACACCTCCTCCCTTGTCTGGTTTGCAAACTCGAACATTGTGTGCCCGAAAAGTAGAGAGGAGCTCCATCTCCTTAGCACCTCTTGTTACTTGACCCCTATATGGCAAATTCCTAGTACTCCTAATATCCACTTCACATATTTGCTCAAAAGTGGAAAGAAGGGGGTGAAGGGGAGGATTATAAGTACTAGGTACATAAAGCTGTTTAACACCTCCTATGTACGCATCACCCCCCATCATTAATTGAAAGTTGAGCTTCCTAGTAAAAGTTTTAACATCTATTATAGTGTTAACTGTGTCAAGACGTTGCTTCGGAACATATGTTTGGCCTTTAGCCAACAAGTCTGCCATTGCAGTGGAAACTACCATATGAGAAAAGGTATAAACCTTGAAGTCTCCAGATGAATTTACGATCACCTCTGGTCCTTTCGAAAACCCCGAAGCATCATTGACTATATTGGTGGACATTTCAACCAAGTAATCCGGTGGACAAGTTAATGTCATATCAAAACTGTCACTGTTAAAAGAGGGACACTCATTTACCTGTTGTTCCTCCTTTGATTCGGTCGATTCGACCAATGGTTCCTCTGTTTCGGTTTGGCCCCTAAAAAATTACTGTTGTTGTTGTCATTATTAGGGACTTCTTGTGTTGCCCCATTAAACCTCCCGTTTACATTGTTCCTATTCAGAAGACGTTCACTTCTACGTGGTTCAACTGGTTGGTACTCAACTGATTCCCCCTCCTCACCTATTTGGTCAGAATTGTGTAATATTGTGTCAGGCTGAATGTTAAGTGTTGGATTTACCTTGGAATTAGGAGGTCTAAAACTACCTTTCCAAACTTGTCCTGAAGGTGGGCTCGGGTAAGCTACCCCATCCCTATAAGCCTTAGTGTCCCTATCCAGTTTCTTGACCTTAATAGATTTAAGTTTGTTCAAATGTGTATCTATGCTATTGAAAAGTTTAGCATAATCATAGGAGAACTTTTCAAATAGAAGGTCAGTTTTAATGGTGTTGTCTAATGTCGCTGCCTCCATGTTTAAATCACCAATTTGAACAAGGTCGTGCTTAATCATTAAATTTAATAGGTCCACTCCATGCTGGTCAAAGAGACACAAAAGTTCCTGATGAAACGTAGAGTTAATAATTAACCCAGTTGGGAACTGGCAGTGCCTCAAACCTTTAGGCACAATCCTCCGTGCCAAACATTCATTGAAGTAAGCTACTTCGAGCTGCAGTTTCTTGATTTTCACTAAAATAGTATCTAGCTGTTTTAAATTGTGTACAATGTCAGGGTCTCTGGTACTTTGCTGAAGTGAATCACAAAAAACATTGGTACCAAATGTAGGGTTAAACTTTAAAACCTAAATACACTCTTCTGCTTTTAAACAAAAGTGGGGGAACTGTGCCCCCATACCCCCCTAACTAAATATGCCAACTCCAAGATCGCTCTACATTGGGGAAGGGGCAATTTCCAAGTAATCGCAAAATGAATACTTACACAGGTAAAGAATCTGCTTACCTAGCCATTCCAGATAGTGTAGCATCTTTACGTCACAAGCTACACTCACTGCCATGGCCAACTAAAACTTTTCACAACTCCAGTTTTCGGCATTTGCAGATTCCGATTAGATGAACGATCGGTCAAAGTGTGTTGAGCATGTTGTACTCGACATTTTGATCGTTCGTTCATCTAATATAGACCCATGATATGGGTAGAGCAAACTAGTGCAGTAACTGTGCTGTGGCTAGTACAAGAGCCACATTGGGTTGGCATGAATAGATCTTCATTTAGAAGATGCTTGAAAAGTTGCTTGTGAATGCATTTTTAGAGTATTTTAGAAAGGAGGTACAGAATTGCATTAAGTGTGCAGTTTGTGAGATCTAGGGATTGTCTACCTTTGTGGAGTGGAATAATATAGAATGGTTTCCAGATGGAATGAACTATAGATTCTTGGATCGATCCTTTAATGGAGATTAAGTAGGCTATAGAGTGATCTGCTAATTTTAGGAATTCTGCAGGTAACATATCTGCTGAGGAAGAGCAGGGCTTTAATTGTCTTAAGTAGAGATTTAATGTGGGTGTTAGGGACAGATTTGAGAGAAAAAGTGGGTATGTTGGCAGGGGGAGGGAGAGGAAGGGTATGGTTAGGGTTGTGAAGTAGCTGTTGAACTTTGTGGTGGTTTCAGAGGGAGAATTATTTAGGCATGGATTTGGTATGCTGGGAGAACTGGGATTAAGGAGCCTGTTAATAGTGTTTTAGAAATCTTTTAGATTACTTTAATGGTTAGTTTGATAGTAGTTTTTTGTCCTCTTTGACTTGTTTTTTGGTGAGTTTACAAAGATTTTTATTGGTTTGTAGGTGATTAGGGGATTTAGAGTTCATCCAAATTTTCCATGCCATATCTCTAGTGTGCATAGGGTGGAAAGAGAATGCCAAGTTGCTTGTTGAGATTTTAAACTTGTTTCCTGAGAGGGGCAAGGGGATTAAGAATATCAAGGAATATGCAACTAAATTTCAGTGTCATCTTCTAGTGGTAGGCTATGGAGGAAGGACCAATTTGTGGAGGCAAGTCTATTTTTAAATTCATCTGGTTTGAAGCTGGTAAGGCTGTGACATTCTTTAAGTTTTTGTTGCCTGATATGATGTAGGGAGAGCCTTTCAACATGGATTGGAAGGTGGTCACTGATAGAATCTGGGGGTATTGCAGTGCTGTGATATAAGCTAGGATTGGATACTAGGATCCAGTCAAGGATGTAGACAGTATTGGTGGATTTCTTGTAATGGGTGACTGAAGAAATTAGTTGAGTGAATTAAGTGCTTTCCAGTTAAGTGATATGCTTGAATTTATACATACCAAAGGGGACAATGTATTTGACCAAGGGTATAATAAGGGAAGAGATGAGTACAGCAGTAAGATGATGTCTTTTTTTATTTTATTTATTTATCTATTTATGTATGTATGTATTTATTTATTGCTATTTGATATGCAGGTAAATTAACTGGTCTAGTGATCCTCCTCAGACATTACCTGGACTCATTGACCAGAAATACAGCTGTTTGTCACAAAGTGCACAATTACAAATACAAACTACAATACAGAGAGTATACATGTAAGAATTTAGTGCTTAGTAGTTTAAATATAGTAGTCACAGAAAAAACTACATATGTACAAGAGTACTAGATCAACAGTCAACAGTCTGTATACCTTGATGACATTCCATTGGAAATTAATGAGGAAAAATAGAAGGATTTCTTGACAAAGATGGTAACGTGGTGTTCAAATGTGACAGAGGTGCCCACAAAAGTATACAAGTATCTGATGACCTCATAAAATATGAAGTGGGAACAGATTTTTTTGCCAAATACTTATATGTTGTGCTTTTTTCCCCTTTAGCCTGACATCATTTTCAATATTTCAGGTATTTGTACATTAAAACTCATATTAGAGCAATTTAGTATCAGCGCACAAAAATGAGCAGCTTGCAGTCCTCAGCAAACTTGGTGAATCACATGTCTGGGATATCCCCTGGGATTCAATAACACCTGTACTAAATGTATACCATTCTGTGTGAACAGGCAACACAGGCAGAACTCCCACCTTCTTTCTCCTAATTTTAGTTTTCCTACTGATTTTCTTGCAGTTTTAAATACTGACAGGGACTCATAAAGTTTGCCATAAAGTGTAGACTACATGTCCACTTAGTGTAATCTTTCTGCGTAACTAGAAAGCACAAAAAATGTGGTTGGGATGTTCTTGAATACATATTGTGTACACTTAGTGTAGGCTTTACTGAATCTGGCCCTTTGACTTCAATTTCTGCAAAAAAATGCCAAAAAGGGTTCAGTACTGATCCCTGTAATACCAACAACTTTTAAAACTTGGAATGTCTATGGTTGTCAATTTGTAATCATGTGGACAATGCAGAAATTGGGTCTGCCTAAGTTTTCAGTAATACCATTAGGGGGATAGTGTCTAAATCCATGTTCAGGAGAAAAACAATAATCAAACAGAATATTATATCCATAAAGTAGCAGAACTAAGCCAACACGGGAATGGAGAAAGGAAATTCTGCCGATAGGGATGACTGCAATTAGGGATATAGACAATAGGCAGGAGGGAGCTGAAATTTACTGGAAAAAAAAACTAGCAAAGGAACCAAGATAGTGAAAGCAAATAACTAGAGAGGGAAAGGTAATAGAATGGGAAGAGGCAAAGAATTTATTTGGACTGCAGGTTAGAGATTGCCTTGCCTATCAAGGATTGATTTCAGAGTATAGGCAAAGAGAAAGAAATAGGGGTGTCCTAAACAAAAGACCAGCACCAGTAGAGTTTTTAGTAGAATCTAAAACAGAAGCTGCTATTAAAAGGGAATACTTAGTAGAACATATAAAATATTGCATGATAACTATTAAAATCAATCAGAGGATGTTCAAAAGAATTGGGAAGAGAGACTGGATAAGCTATCCAAAAAGAAACAATGGGAGGACATATGTATGTCTCCCAAATATGCAACAAAATCTAGAAGATTTAAAATTTTTGCTAGAAAATGTTTACATAGATATTTTTATAACCCAAGTAGACTCCAAAGAATGTTTACTCAGACAGACAGCAAATGTTGGAAGTGTGATGGGGAGGAAAGAGATACTTGGGAACATGTTTTCTGGGAGTACGGTGGGTTGGTAGACTTTAAGGATTCCCTGTGGAATGCACTGTTGGAGATGCTGGATGGGCAGATCAGTCTGATGAGGGAGATGATTTTTCTGATCTATGATACAGAATTGGAATTGCCTAGGCATGGTAAGGCCTTACTGTGTCTAATTATGGTGACTGCCAAAAAAGCAATTGCTAGAAAATGGAAATCAAAATCTAAACCAAGTATATTAGAAGTATTGAATATAGTAACATAGATAAAGCAACTGAAATTGAGATCTTTAGAAAAGGGTAGGAGCAAACTACATAGGAACAAAATGGGAATTGTGGGAGCAATACATACAGTGGAGGAATGAGGTTTAAAAGAATATGGGATGTAAATGGGCTATGCAATATCTGACTGAAAATTATTGGGTAGATTATAAGTGATGTATAATGTTTGCAACTGAGAGTGTGTCAGTATGGTTTGTGATGTAAAATGCTTGCAATTAGGATTATGTTGGTGTGGTTTGTTTTCATTTATATAAATGCATGATTGCTTATGTCGTAGGTGATGGTTTAATAAAGATGTTTCTTGTTTAAAAAAGGGGCAGGATTTGAATAATTTTTGCAGTGTTCCTTAGGCTATATGATATATAGCAATATATGTGAAGTATAATGTTTAATATTACATTTTTAATACAGTTTGATTACTTTTGTATATACGTAAAACTACCTATGTCAGAAGTGATAATTAAATAAAGGTGTGTTTAAAACAAAAGATAAGCAAGATAAGTAATGTCCATTGAGTACCACAGTCGTCAGCTTCTGTAACCTTTTCAAAGAAGTTTACTAGGTTAAGGGGACAATATGTACCTTCCAAAAAAAATAAAAAAATTGATTGAAACGATTATTTACGTTGGCTTAGCTTGCATAAATATTTTCTGTTAAGTCTGCTAAGATACATTCCATGATTTGGAATAAAACATTATATATATATATATATATATATATATATATATATAATGTGTGTGTGTGTGTGTATATATATATATGTATATATATATATATATATATATATATATATATATATATATATATAGAAAAAATACAATTAAGGTCCAGTCAAATTAGAGTCTTCACTTCTTGTTGCCATAATCCTCCAGCAGTGGAGGATATGAGCTATAAACAATGACCCCTTAAGACCATAATGGTGTTTCAGCTACATGACTTTGTTAGTCCTATGACTTTTTTCACTTTTAAAGTCTTTGTGGGTACATTCAGGCCAATAAAACCAAAACTCACTATTTGTAGCCATGCCAAAATTTTCAGTTGTTTTCTGACCAAATCAATACAGCATAAGTGGATTGTTTCCTTAAACCAAAGTCTGTGAGTACAAATAGAAATGTCCTAGTAATCATTCACAGAGTAATAGTGTATGAAAAAAGTGCTTAAAGTAATTGGAAAACAATTGTAGTATTGTTACATTTGGTAAGGAACTCTCCTAATCAACTTACACAGCCAGTATCTCACTGCAAACTGACAAGGTTTCAAGGAACATGGCACTTGGGTCAGTAGCTCCCTTTCCTTCAGCCAACATGTAGTATCAGTAGACAGAAAATCCTCTGATTTAGTACAACTAATAGCTAAAATAATATCATCCAGGGCAAAAGAAGTTAACCTTTCATCCCTATGTACACAACTCTACATATGCCAGTTATAGGGCACATTACTCCATTTGGCATGGATATGTCCAGATGCATCATGCAACAAGAAAGGTCTACGTGGTTTTCAAAGGATTACGGGTCTAAAGACTCTAACTTGCCATATAATTCTTATGATGTGGCAGTAAGCACAGAAGATTAAAGCTCTCAACAATCAGCTGTTAATGAACTGCTTCCCTTGCACAGCATTTGATTCCTAAAGCCTTTATGTGCCTTCTGTGTTACCCTGAGCAAGTCACTTAGCCAGATGGTGCTCCCAGGTAACCCCTGAAAGTGGGCAATTGTATTCACTGGACTTATCTAGTCAGCAAATGCATTAAAAATAAAACAAAAAATAGAAATCTTATGAAAACTAACAGCTTTAAACATATTTCTTTGGTTCATAATGCACAAAGAACCTCTCTAGTTGGAGTTAAAGCACACCGTGCTCCGTGCCTTAGCCACTTCAGCTATTCAGACCAAGACCTTTTCTTCCTGAACAATACAGACAACATGTCTTCTTTATTACTTGCCTTTATTAATTTTATTATCACGGCACCTGAATGGTACTCTTCCTTTGCAGTTCATAAGAGCCTGTCATATCAATGTCGAGTTCTATTTCTTTTTTACCATCAAGATTCATATTTAAAGTCCATACTGTTCTCCCTAGCAGTGCACAGATTGCCACTGCATAGGCACTGCCATCATGCACACACATATTCAGACACACATGCAAACACACACACACACACACACACACACACACACACACACACACACACACACATACACACACATACACACACACACACACACACACACACACACACACACACACACACACACACACACACACATACACAAAACTCTCACATACTAACACATGGTCACACACACACACACACACACACACACACACACACACACACACACACACACACACACACACACACACACACACACACACACACACACACACATATATATACATACACACCCACATATACACACGCACACACACGCACACACATATACATACACACACACTCATACACACACACACACACACACACACACACACACACACACACACACACACACACACATGTATTGACGCCTCTACAGATATGCATATGTCCACACATATGCACACACTGACACATGCACACAGAACCCCATCGGGGAGGGAGGGTCACATGGCTAATTTTAGCCTCTACCCATAACTGCTTATTTCCATGAGGGTAATTCTACAAGACCACTTTCCATGATACAGTCCGTGCTAGAGAAAGACAGAAAAAAATACAGAGAGTGTACTCTGAATTGTTCATTCCTTCAGAAATGCAGAAGCCTGTGGAGTTAAGTTTTCCATGTCATGGTAAGCCTTCTTGAAACTGTCCTGAATTTCTCCTTTTCTGAGACACTAACTGAACTTGGGTCACTTTAATTGTAGTCAGGATTTTATCTCTGTATGACACTGGAGTGACTAAAGACAGTCTCTTTTTTTTTGTAATTTGGAACATGTTTATTAAATAACACTATTTAGTTGATGGAATGGCTCTAAGTACTTGGACACTTGACATTCTTGTGTTGAAATTACCTGTCACTATATTCAGATACGCTAATATTAGTTAAACATTGCTCAAATTAATTACCTGCCTAAGTCCACACCCTATTGAGCTATGTATTAGCCCCTCACTCCATTGGAGAAGCTTTACACAGAAATGCAGTCATGCATTGACAGTGTTACAATTCATTATGTTTGGCCATAACATGATAATTCTGGATGCTTGATCCAAAATTATTGATTACTGCTAAGGAATGAACATGCATCTAGTTACTAAATATTTTTGCAAAATGCTGTCAACTACAAGAAGACTCACTATCCTTTGAAATGTTTTTTTTTCATCATACCACTTAGTAAATGTGATAATTTACTCATGCAAGTAGACTACCTTATGTGTATGCATGTGTATTTTGCTGGCAACACCTCTGCCACAGATGCAAAAAAGTAAAAAAAAAAAGCAGCTTTTTTTAGGATCCATGTACTATTTTTTAAACATTCATGCAGTTATCCTATGTGGGTAAGAATGCTATAAGTTGCTGACAATGTCTGACAATATGTGAATAACTATTTTCAGGAATGTCAGCTGCATACAGTGCATCAAAATGGTGGCAATACTACAATATCTGAAAGCAGGTAGTGTGGATAGATGTCATCCAACCAATTCCCAAGTAGTAGATGTCAGGGACCCAAATACAGCCATCTTTGAGGAGATGTGAGTGATACCACATTCCATCATTTACCGAAGATAAAATTGTAAGGGAAACTGTTGGACCAAGTTCTGAATAAGGCATACGCCACCCATGCACATATGATGTGTTGTGGGACTCTGTATAGGTGTCCTGGAAGGTTTTCTTCCTTTTGGCATCTGTAGACATGTGAGCACATGCTTAACAAAAATGGGAAATACAAGTTACAAGATATAATAAAATCTGAATTTTAAGTCCCCAGACCTCGGAATATATTACAATCAAGGTTGTAACGTTAAGTGGTAAACTACTATATATACGTTTTTATGAAATCTCTCCAGAGTTCTACATTCACTAAATGTATTGCTGCAGTATGACTCTACCTAGAAATTGATAAAGGACTGCAAGTGTGATTTTCTGGCAATCAGAAAGATGATTATGTCAAGCAAAGTGCTTCCACAATGTATACATCCTTATTTATTACACTACCATGTAAGGCACCATTTTAACTCACAAGTCCCTGTGTGACACAAGAAGAGCAATCATGTTTGCTTTATGATCATTGATGAAAGTTGTACATAATAAACCTCCAATTAATGCAGAAGCCCTAAAACTTATCTGGGATGAAAACAACTGCAGGCAGCATCTTTATGGGAAATATGTACACATGAAATGGATCATCAGTCGTTAGTATCTATATTTAATTTGTGGCAGGGTCTATCACTGATGACAGCAGCATGCCCACAGGTCATCACTTTTCCTAGGAACATATTCCTACTCATGGATGTCCTGGGAGTAAAGGAACATATGACTGCTGGCAGTGAACTTTCATTGTCAAGTGTATAGCATGTAAATGCAGCAAAAAGGAGTCTAATGGATACATCACACGTATTTTACAAGCATAACCAAACAGTTGTCAATAATGAATACAATGAATACTCTCATCCAAACAGAAAAAGACATGATCCTGCATTATTTAAACACTAGGAAAGCACCAAAACGCTCAAATATCACCAGTAACCTCAGACGAGCAAGGTAGATGGAATGGATTACACCAAAATTGATTTCACAAACAGTTTATTCCACAACCACGAAAAACAGACTCCACATTAACGCTCTTATAACACACTGCGTTTTCGTCCACCCTCACTGTTGGCCTTCATCAGATATAACATATTTTACCAATTAAAATGCTTAAATACATTTTTAAAAATTAGTCCACCTATAATTTTAAAGTGCATCTTACAATATCAACTCAGGCTGGCTCAACTCATTAATATTTAATTGTTTCTATAAATTCCTAAAAAAAACAACAAAAAAAAACAGAATTAATTATGTTGAATAATTAAAATTGCTTATTCTTTATAAATTGTGTATATTTATATATTAATATATACCATCATTAAATTGATTTAATAAATAAATAAATAATACTTAAAAATACATTATATAAAATAAATCATTAGACAATCCCTATATATGTGCATTGGAGATATGTCGCCCTCTGGTGTTCAACTAATTCATTACACTTTCCCAGCTTTTAATTTTAATACTGGGGTTAGTGAAATGTGTTCATTTAGACCAGGGCTTTTTGTGGCTTCTAACTTAATTTGCCACCATAATTCCCTATACTCAAGCCATTCTTCCCATAGTCCTCCTCTTATTTCCTTTTTTACTTGCTCTATTATAAAGAATGAAAATTTTGCACCGACACATTCTCTTGTATGCTTATATAAAGCATTTGTTTCCTTTTGTTTTGAGATATCGTATGTATGTTCGTAAATTCTTCTCCTCAGGACTCTTTCTGTTTTCCCTTTATAAAAGGAACTGCATTTTCCACATAAAGCTATGTATACCAAACCCTGAGTGCCACAATTATACTATCCTTTGTTTTTAATAGTTACTCCCCTACTACTCAAATACACCTCACTCTTGTCCACTATATATTCACATTGTTTACAATGGCCACATCTATATGTTCCATTTTTCCTCAACCCCCCCCCCCATTATGCCATAACCACTAAAATTATTCCCTATATTATTAGACTCTAATAGTTGTTTCATATTCAGGGAATTCCTGTATACTACCTTTGGAACAATATTTTTAATATTATTAATATCTGTATATGATGAGAAATTATTCCATTCCTTCATAAATACTTCTCTTATTTTGGAATTGGAAATATTGTATTCCAAAATCATAGCCTGTTCAAAAATACCATCCTTTTCACTATTATTTATTATTGTAGTTATCTCCGACATGATTTCACCACTTCCATTAATAGGTTTAAATTTTGTAGCTCTCCCAATTTCCACCTCCTTTCTGATATTCTCTACACATTCTGTAGGATATCCCCTTTCTTGGAACATTTTTTCCAAGATGTTACATTCTATTTTAAAATCTTCATTTAAACTAGTCATGCGACAACCCCTCACAAATTGCCCTTTTACTATATTCTTTTTGCAATGTGAGGGGTGTGCACTGGTGAAATGTAAAAAAGAGTTACAAAAAGTTTTTTTCCTATAAATTTTAGATTCAAAAGCATTATTATATTTATATATCTCAACATCCAAATATTTTAGTGAATCAAAAGAGGTGGTATAAGTAAATTTCAGAAAGTTGGTAGTTGTATTTATATAGTCAAAAAACTCTTCAAATTTGTCTATACCTCCAGTCCAAAAAATAACTATATCATCTAGAAAGCGACGGTATACTGTCCAGTATTTACTAAATTCAGAATACATTTTGCCAATACAAGGTTTGCAAATATGGGTGCACATGCTGCACCCATAGCAACCCCTTGTATTTGTTGATAATATTCTTCGTTGAACATCAAAAAGTTGTATTTCAACACCATGTCCATTAAACTCATAATAGTTGTTTTTTCTACTTGGGTCAATTTTTTATCTTCATAAATTACTTCCTCAAACATATTTAAACCCTCTCTATAGGGTATACAAGAAAAAAGGTCTATAATATCTATGGTTACAAACATCAATTCTTCCCTATATAATTCAGGGGTAATGTTTCTTAGGAGATCCCAAGAATCTTTTAATATATATTTGTTATTGGCACATATATGTTTTACTTTCGAATCAACATATTTGGCCAAGGGGAGTGTTTTCAAACCTTCAGAGGAAACTATTGGCCTGAATGGGGGATCCTCTATACTTTTATGAACCTTGGGTATTCCAAAGATAATCGGTATCCTTGGTTTCCCCACTTGTAAATATTCATAAGTTTTTTTATCAATTGTTCCTTCAAGTAACATATCTTTCAAATTTATATCTATTTTGTGGTACGCCACATTCACCCCATTTATGTAAACACAAGTATACTTTGTTTCATCTCTCAAAATGCAGTTCATTTTACCCTCATACATGATATTATCCATTATAACTATACCCCCTCCCTTATCTGGTTTCATAATTCTAATATCAGAATTATTTCTTAGCATGTTCAAAATCTGATATTCTTCTTTAGAAAGGTTAGTTTTATGAAAACCTTGATTATATACTTTCCTAATTTCCTTCTCCAGAACCATCTCCAGGTTCTTAATCTGCGGATGCAGGGGGGGATTAAAAGTAGAATGACGGACCAGAACTGAGTCCTGAGGAGTAGAATTACTATTCATTATAGTTTTTAAATTAATTTTTCTCATACATACTTTCATATCTATAATGGTTTTGACTATATCCCCTTTATTATAGGGAATAAACTTCAATCCCTTACTTAATAGATCAAAATGTTCATTGATAATAGAAATACCACTGTAATTATATATAGAAAATTCATTGTAGGTATGTTTAGGACCAATCCTGGTAATTTCACTATAATCCGAAGTGGGGGGTGGGTGTAACTTATCTAGAACCTCCCTCTCCCCCTTCTCCCCCCCTTCTCTGAAAATCCTGGTTATTTTGATAACCTATGCCCCTTTCCCCTCTGTCCAAGGGTGGAAATTCAGTATTATAGTCCAAACCATTCCATTCTCTTCCTACCTCCTCATTTTTCCTAGAAGTAGTAGTCTGATATTTGTTATTCCTTATAAATTTATCACCCTGATAGTCCCCTTTGGTATACGGAGGCTTGGGATAGCTCTGGTCATTTTGATACTCCTCTATATCCCTTTTTAATTTGTTCATCTTTCTTTGCACAAGTTCATTACATTTAAAATCAATATCATCTCTAACCTTATAATACTTGTCACACTCATCTCTAATCCCATGTATTAAATCATTCTTAATACAGGTGTCTAACACATCAATCTCCCCTTTTAATGTTTCTTGCACCCTAATATTTTCTTTAATAACAAGCTTTAAAATTTCTAAACCACAATCATTAAAAACATCTAATAATTCTTTATGAAAATCTGAGCCTGCCTGTACATTATTCGGGTATTTCCATACCCTTAGTCCCTTAGGGACTATTTTCCTTTTGATGCACTCATGCAAATAGTCATTTTCAATGTTTAAAGTCTTAAATTTTAACATTAATTTTTGAAGCTTGTCCATCTTGATAGTGTAGGACTCACCATCAGGTAAATTAACATTGCGTTTAAATTCAAAATTGAATGGACAAGGTTTGTGTAACCATTGATTAATATCTTTTTTTGCAGTCAAATTTATAACAGTACCTTCTGATGCCTTCCCCAAAGAAGGCTAAACAGATTTGCAATTGTTATCAGCTCCCAGGGAACTTCCTCTGCTGTTATGTCGTGTTTTTGTCCCAAATATAGATGGCGTTGCTGCAGGATTAAAGCTGCTACCATTCGGTTCCGCATTTTCAATATTTAATGCCATTTGCTCTCCGCTAATCCTTTTCCTTTTTGTTTTAAAATGTCCAGACCCTTCGGTCCCTTCTGATTCAGCACACGTGTTGGAATTACGCTTAACCAAGAGCGACTGACACAACGGAGTTAACAAATCTATCAACTCCGTAAGCTGACCAATCAGCTTACGCAATTGCCCCATTTCTTCTTTACTGTTAACAGGCGATCCTCCTTCCATCTACCCGGTGAAAGGAACAACAACTAGGAAAGCACCAAAACTCTCAAATATAACCAGTAACCTCAGACGAGCAAGGTAGATGGAATGGATTACACCAAAATTGATTTCACAAACAGTTTATTCCACAACCACGAAAAACAGACTCCACATTAATGCTCTTATAACACATTGAGATTTCGTCCACCCTCACTGTTGGACTTCATCAGATATAACATATTTTACCAATTAAAATGCTTAAATACATTTTTAAAAATTAGTCCACCTATAATTTTAAAGTGCATCTTACAATATCAAATCAGGCTGGCTCAACTCATTAATATTTAATTGTTTCTATAAATTCCTAAAAAAACAACAAAAAAAAACAGAATTAATTATGTTGAATAATTAAAATTGCTTATTCTTTATAAATTGTGTATATTTATATATTAATATATACCATCATTAAATTGATTTAATAAATAAATAAATAATACTTAAAAATAATTATATAAAATGAATCATTAGACAATACTTATATATGTGCATTGGAGATATGTCGCCCTCTGGTGTTCAACTAATTCATTACACTTTCCCATCTTTTAATTTTAATACTGGGGTTAGTGAAATGTGTTCATTTAGACCATGGCTTTTTGTGGCTTCTAACTTAATTTGCCACCATAATTCCCTATACTCAAGCCTATACTCAATTATTTAAACACTATTATTAAAATAAAAAACACTGTTGAGCCACTGTAAAACTTAGATAATTTATTACACCGTTTTATTAAGAACACATTTTTTAAGTAAAATTATTTTTTTAAGTAATAAGATTTTTTATATAATATTGATTTTTAAGGACTAAGTGTCTTTAAAGCTTAAATTCATATTGGAAAGACTCTATTAAGATGGTAGGGTTACTTAATTTGTGATTGGTTGATTAATGATTGATTTTAATTAATGGTATTATATAAAAGGGGGGTATCTGATGTATCTGATGAAGTCCAGTATTAAATGAATGAAAGTGCTTACATCTAGTGATTCAATAAATGATTTACATTTTATGGTGGCTCGACAGTGTTTTTTATTTTAATAGCTGGTGGTTTACACTGTAGATATATTTATTTATTTATATTTGTTTTTTTATTTTAATAGCTGGTGGTTTACACTGTAGATATACATTTTTGTAAGAAACAAACCAAAGGTCTGACTGTCTAGTGTAAAAATCTTTGACCATGAACAAAGCTTTCAAGTTTCCAGTACTCTTCTTCAGTGTTAAGTCATTTAAATTAATAATTAGCATCACAATTTATCTAAAAGGCCAGCCTATAGAACAAATGAACATCAGTCACATGATATTTAAACATTATCAGTCACATGATATTTAAAAATTAGATACATTATTAATACTAAAAGCAAATATTAATGCATTTATAAAAGCATCTATACAATGAATAACATATATAAAAGAAATGGTAACTAAATAATACATAAATAAGTAACCTGCCCAAACTATATAACATAGCTCTGCTTTTCTTTTAGATAAATGTGATGCTTTTCTATCTTTTACTTTTTGGTTTGTCTTACGTATATAAAAACAGTTACATCAGTCTTCAGAGCTGTGGACAAGGGTAAGGCAGTCCACACAGCCTATCTGGACCTCGCCAAGGCCTTCGACACCATCCCCAACTCTGGAATCATAGATAAACAAGCTGGGTATTAATTCCTACATCACTCGATAGGTTGCCAACTGGCTTACTGACAGAACTCACACTGTAAAAGCAGCCTACTCCAAATCCAGCTCCAGATAAGTGACAAGTGGAGTACCTCAGGGTTCATTCCTGGGACCGCTCTTGTTTGGCATCGACTTCTCTGAAGTACAGTCCAATACTAAGGGACTCTGGCTAACAAAGTTTGCAGATGACTGCAAACTGGGAGCTATTATTGAATCCCCAAATGATGTGGATATTCTACAAAAGGGGCTTACAGAAACAGATGCTTGGTGCAAGAGCCATGGACTCAAACTCAATGCCAAGAAATGTATAGTTATCCCCTTTGGGAAAAAACATGTACCCATAAATTACCACATAGGTGGCAGTACACTAAACACCAAAAGTGTGATAAGAGACTTAGGGACACAGTTGGACAGTGGTCCCACCTTCGATAACCACATTGCCACAACAGTTAGGAAATCCTTCTATGTGGCACACCTCATCACCAAGGGCTTTTCATCCAGAAAAAAGGAGGTCATTGTCCCAAAGTACTCATCCATCATTAGACCCATTATAGAATTACTCATCCCTCATTAGACCCATTATAGAATACAACTCCCTGTTTGGTATGTACCTCTTAAGACATCTGCAACAACTAGAAAGGCTGCATAAATACCTCACTAAAAGAATCTTAGGCCTAAAGCAGATGCCCTGTGCTGACTGTCTAAAAAAAAACTCCAGCTATACTCTGTTGCATATCGTCTACTCAGAGGCGATCTCTGCTTAACATACAAGGCCATTTTGAACCCAGAGCTGTTGGACATGCTACACTTAAAGAAATCCCAATCCCTCAGAGCCACATGCTCCAGGGATCTAAAATTTGTCATCATAATGAATAAAACATGCTGGAGGGATAGGTTCCTGACCCAGAGACTCCCCAGATTCTGGAACAGACTGCCCATACATGTCACCCAGAGTGCCTCTTTGGCCTTCTTCAAAAGGAACCTTGACGAATGGATGGGAGATAGGAAATTCACCCAGGGGATCATGTCAGTCACCCTGCTAGACAGGGGTCCAGGGAAGTAAATATTGTGGGAAGAAATAGCCAGGGAATTGTTATGGCTCAGCTTGTATAGGCCCTAGGGCCCATAGCCTAGTACCAGCCTATGAACATTTCTTACAATCAGCAAGGTAAACAACATTTTCAGTCATACTGGTAGGAAAATAATAAAAATGAACATTTGATTTGATATATGATGCATAAAATCTTTTTATTTGTTAATATATTTTTGCAAAATGTCCAGTTATAACTAGGGTAAATAACTTTCTTTGCAACAGGAGTTTCTATTTTATTCTTATCAGGGCTAAGATCTGTATAACAGAAGTACTGTTTCAAGTTTTTTCTTTCTTTATAAAAAATGAGGTTCTCTGCCAACAGTTTTTTAACTTCACTATCTGATTCCAAAATGGCCCAGTTCCTTTGTATGATAGATCTGATCTGAGGGGTTCACCTATTATATTTAGTGATATGCCCCACAGACCAGCTTATATTTTCTGTACATCCATAACCAGAAATATATTAATTTCCAAACAGATATGGCTTACCTAGTCTGTCCCTTTCCAATATAACTAACTGCATACTGTCTTTAATAATTTTTGGGTCATAGCGTCTCAAATAAAATCATCCGCCATATTATTAATTTAATGAACAAACTCTGTAGCAGCTGTATTAAGTCTACTAGTCCTTATAAATTGACTTTTTACTATAATTATATAAATGTGCCTGGGATGCATATTATTGACATGGCCATATCTTGTAGCTTGTGTATTTTTTCTATATATTTGGTTTCAAATCTACCATCATTATATAAGACATTTAAATCTAAAATTTTCACATTAATTGTAGAGTAATTAAGTTAAAATAAAAAAATAGCAGTTTTTATAAGCCATATGAATCGCTTATAAAAAGCTAAATTCTCATTCCTAAATTTTGTGCAGTTGTTAGCGATATTAAACACACGTACCTCTTCCCATCTTAAAAGTACTAGGTTGGCTTAGCTATTGTTAACAGGTGTGCCCATAGCTACTCCTAGTAGCTGATGGAAAAACTCATTGTTAAACAAAAATACGCTATATAACACTACATCCAACACTGAACATATCATTTCAATCTTAGATGCAGAAATCTTGCTAAAACACAAAGAAATTCTCTAACATACTGAATCCCAGCTTCATTAGGTATCACTGTAAAAAGTGACTTAATATCCATTGCTGTCAGTGTCAGATTATCCGGTATCTTTTCTTCTTCTTTTGACCAATGATGCAATGCATTTAAAAAGTAATTAGTGTGTCTAATGTAGTTCTTACTATATGCCAATAAATCATACAATTGGTTTTGAAGATACTATGATAAGGCAGTAGTAATCCATCAGCTATCAGACACTATTTATTTATTTATTTATTTTACATTTGTTGACTGGGCTAGTCAAACTGGACACGTCCATTTTCAGTATAGGCCCAGGGAGAAAAGCTCCAAGTCACATACAAAATACAATATAGAAAGTAGTAGCAGTCCAAAACTTAAAAAAAAAACAGCTATTGTTAAATAAAAATTGTTATTAAAAAAATACAAAATACAATACTCATAATGAACATAACATGAACAGTAAACAGCAAAGGCTAATGTACAAGAGAGGATACTATATACATATATACATAAATTTGATTTGCAATAACATGATTTATTGATTCTTTAAGGAAAAGACTATAAAGATGTAGAGTAATTATTAGTGAGAAGGAAGAAAGTTAGTCAGGGTTAGTACAGGAGCAAAACCAGTGTGTATTGAGAAATAATTTTAGATTCTTTTTAAAAAGTGCAAGAGGAGACCGAGTTATGAGTTCAGTGGGAAGTAGATTCCACAGCTTTCCAACAGTATTTGAGAACAGGGAGTCGCCTGCTAAGTTGTTGGATCTGCAAGTATTGATCAGCAGTTTGTTTGAGGAGCGTAAATTCTTAAGATTGTTGTAAGGGGTAATGAGGCTAGTGAGTATTGGAGTGTTGGTGGGTTGATACAGGGTTTATGGGCTATAGCAAGCTGGTGAAATTGAAGCTGGTTTAGAAACTCTAGCCAATCTAGATGTTTTAGATTAAGACAGTGATGAGTTCTAAAAGGAGAGCCAGTGACAAATCTAGCAATATTATTATACGAGATTGCCAGTTTGTTGAGGTTGTTTTTAGAAAGATTAGTGTATACAGGTGAAGCACAGAGTAGAGTGGAGATTACATGAGTTCTGGCTATAGCGGTCCTAGCTACTGGTGTAAGAAAGGGTTTGATTCTATAGAGGGATCCCAGTTTTTTGTTGACTGATTTTATTGCGCTGTTTATATGAGCATCAGAGTTGAGGTTGTTATCTATTGTTATTCCTAAGAGTTTAATGGTTGGGTCAGGAGAAATGAGAGTGCCATTATTAGATATGAGTGGGAAATTTATAGGGGTGGACTTTCAGGTTGGTGTGAAAAGTAAAAGTTTAGTTTTTTGGGGTTTAGGAGGAGGCAGCGGTTTGAGAACCATTGTTCTACAGTATTGAATGCTTTTTGGGTAAGGGACTGTAGTTCAGTTTGAGAAGTGGCTGAACAGATTATAGTAGAGTCATCTGCATATTGAATACAGGTGGTGTGTGGAATTGTTGATTGAAGGTCATTAATATAAATGGAAAATAGGAGTGGGCCTAATAGGGAGCCCTGAGGAACATCAAGGGAAATGGGAAGGTGATTAGATAGATTATTGTGCCAGAGTACTGTTTTCTAGTTAAGATTTGAACCAATTTATGGCTAGAGGATCGAGTGAAAGGGATTTCAGTATATGTAAAAGGAGTTGGTGATTAACAATATCAAAAGCTTTAGATAAATCAATGAAGACTGCAGAGGAAAGAATATTTTTGTTACAGTTTTTGTTAATGCAGTCTGTGAAGGATAGCAGGGCAGTGGTGGTACTGTTGAAAGGTCTGAATCCATGTTGACAGTTGGCAAGTAAGTAGTTTTGGAGAAGGTGGTTAAGTAGTTGCTTATGGATGCACTTCTCCATTATTTTTGCAAGAGGAGATAGCAGATCTATAGGATGAAAGTTAGAGAAGTCACTGGAGTTCCCACCTTTATGTAGTGGGATGATATGAGAAATTTTCCAGATAGATGGGATAGTTCCTTCACTTATGGTTCTATTGATCAGAATGGAAATGGGATAGGCAATGGCTTTAGCTCCTTTTTGCAGGTATTCTGCTGGATGTTGGTCAGCTGAGGGGGTGGTAGGTTTTAATTTTTGGAGAAGGGAGCAAATAAAGGAAGTACTGGTTGTAACTGAAATGATGGGGATGGGTTTGTAGAAGAAGTAGGCAGATTTGAGGTATCAGGAGATAGATGGCTAGCAAGAGTTTGGATGGCATCTGTGAAGAAAGAATGTATGTGTGGGGTTCTCGGGGTTAGAGCCTAGTGGGTTGGGAGTGATAGATTGACCTGGGTATAGAAGTTTGTTAATGCTAGTCCAAAACTTTTGTGGTTCCTTTTAGTAGGTTTGCTGTAATTGGAGGTAAAAGTTCTTTTTGTCTAACAGGGTGGCTTTTTTGTATTATTTCTCAGTTGCCTAAAGGTTTGGTGATTTGTAGGATTCTTAGTAGTACGCCATTTTGCCCAGTATTTGTTTCTGAGAAGGATTTTTTGCCTAGTAGCATTTGAGAGCCAAGGGGCTGGTTTAGCTTTATTTCTAACAGAGTGTGTTGGGGCGTGGTGGCCCAGGATGGCTAAGAATGTGGAAGTGAAGTATTCTACTGCTTCACTGAGTGGGAGAGATTTTAGTGGTGACCAATCACATTGCTTGAGTTCTGTCTGGAAAAGTTCGGTGTTAAATTGCTTTTTGCTGCGTACTGTTCTGAAAGTGTTAGGATAAGTTAGGTTGGTTTTAATTCTGATAATATAAGTTAGTGAGTGGTCACTTAGGACATCTGGGAGGTTTGATGAGGATTATTAGTAAGTATCCAGTCCAAGGTATTTTCTTTGTTGTTGGGTCTATTAGTTCTTGTAGGGGAGTTAATAGTTTGTGAGAAGCCATATAGGTTAATATGGGTGGTGGGGTGTGTATTACTACAGGACTTCTAGTTCATAGGTTCATAGGTTCATACTAGGCTATCTGCCCTAGGGCATTTATAAGCCTAGCCAGAATGTGTTTGGCTTTCGCCACCCATTTTAAATTAATTTTGCTATGCCCTTTTTTTGAGGTTAGTATACTGTGCCTCTGTCTAACAGTGACACAGAAGTCATACCCGGGGTAAACCTACAATCTCCCATCCACTCATCAAGATTCCTCTTGAAGAGAGTCAATGAGGGACTCTGCCTAACCTGGACTGGGATTTTATTCCAGAGTGAAGGGAGCCTCTGGGTTATGAATCTGTCCCTCCAGCATGTCCTATTTATTTCAGTGCTGAGGTTCAAGTCTCTCGAAGCGTAGCTCGATAGGATTTGGATTTTCTGAGGTGCAGCATGTCCATTAATTCCAGGTTGGACATGGCTTTATACGTCAGGCACAGATTGCCTCTGAACAGGCGGTATGCCACTGAGTAGAGCTGGAGTTTCTTTAACCGGGCAGCATATGGCATCTGTTTGAGCCCTTTGATCCTCTTGGTGAGGTACTTTTGGGGTCTTTCCAGTTGCTGCAGGTGTCTGGTAAGGTACATCCCAAAAGGGGCATTGTACTCAATTATGGGCCTGATGAGGGATGAGTAAAGAGGAACGATGACCTCCCCTGATCTAGATGTGAATCCCTTCATGATTAGGTGGGCTATATAAAATGTTTTTCTAACCACTTTGGCCACGTGGTTGTCAAATGAGAGATTGCTATCAACTTGGGTCCCCAGGTCCCTAATTACTTCTTCTGTACTTAATGGATTACCACCTATGTGGTAATTTGTGGGCACTTTGTTTTTGCCAAAGGGGATGACTATGCACTTTTTGGCGTTTAGCTTGAGGCCATGGCTCTGGCACCAGTTGTCTGTTTCTATGAGGCCCTTTTGGAGGATGCTTGTGTCGGCTGGAGAGTTGATTAGGGCGCCCAGTTTGCAGTCATCTGTGAACTTGGTCAGCCACAGTCCTTCCGTGTTGGCCTGTACCTCCGAGAAATATATACTGAACAAGAGAGGTCCCAGGACTGAGCCTTGTGGGATGCCACTTGTAACTGGTTTGGAGTCTGACATGGCTCCAGCAATTCTAACCATGTGGGTTCTGTCCTTGAGCCAGTTTGCAACCCATCTAGTGACATAGGGGTTTATATTTAAGCTGGTGAGCTTATCTATAATGCCCGAGTGGGGTATTGTATCGAAGGCTTTTGCGAGGTCCAGGTAGGCTGTGTGGACCACCTTCCCCTCGTCAATGGCCTTGGTGACTGTTTCAAAGAAATCAACCAGGTTTAAGAGGCAGGATCTGCCCTTAACAAAGCCAAACTGGATAGGATCCAGTGTCTGTAGGTCCCCAATATCTTTATTTATGAGGTCCATGATTATCCTTTCCATAGCTTTGCAGACCAAGCTAGTCAGGCTTATGGGGCGATAGTTTCCAGGATCCGTTGAGGCACCACCTTTGTGGAGAGGGACCACAGTTGCTGTACGCCACTCTTTGGGTACATATCCTGTAGTAAGGCTGAGATTGAACAGTAGTTTTATGTTTGGGTTTAGCTCTTCTTGGAGTTCATGTAGGACGCAGCTGGGGACACCATCTGGTCCCATTGATGCTGTGTTTTTTGCTTTGGAGAAGGCGGCTTTTACCTGAGCATCCGAGATGTCAGGGGGGCAGCACTCTGCTGGAATAGATATTTGCCCTTTTGGTGGGGAGGGGGGGGGAGAAGTTTGCCCTGAACCTGTCAGCTAGGATATTGGCAATGTCTGTGGGTTTGGTGTATTTTTTGTCATTTTGGACTAATTCTGAGCATATCTGGGAATTACCACCCAGGTTCCTAACATAACTAAAGAAAGCCTTGTGATTATCCTTAGTGTCCTGTGCAATTTTTCTCTCGAAGCTGGCCTTAGACGATTTTATGAGTGCCCGTAGTTTTTTGCTAATACTGATCAGAGATGCCTTCCCTTTTTGGAATTTTGCTCTATCATTTAGTAGCTTCCTCCTTCTATTGTATAGCTTGTTTATGGCTGGGGTCCACCAGACAGGACGTCTGCCTTTGGAGGATTGGGTCTTGGTTTTATTTGGGATCGATGATCCATGCATTCCTGAAGGTGTTCATAGAATGCGTTTATAAAGGATTCTGTGGTCTGGGCTGTATTTTCCACAGGCCCGGAGGCTTTGAAGGATTCCACCTCAGTTTTGAGGAGTGTGAAATTTGCTTTAGAGAAGTTTTTCACTGTAGTTTTCTGGGCAGGGGGTGGTGTCGGGATGTGAACATCCAGTGAGATTAGTTTATGGTCTGATCTTACCAGTGAGGGATACACTTCTGGTCTGGAGCATAGAGTCCCCATGTTGGTGATGATCAGGTCCAGTATGTTTTCCCCTCTTGTGGGAGTGGCAACAAGTTGTTCCATAGCATTTGAGTTTATAAATTCTAGGAACCTTTGGGCTAGGGTGTTGGAGCTAGAGTAATGCTCCCAGTCTATGTTTGGGTAGTTGAAGTTGCCCAATATAATGGTGTTTGGAGAGACCTTCATATTTTCCAGTGTTCTCATGAAGGCAGAGTGGGGTTCCTGGGTTAAGGAGGGTGGTCTGTAGCAGGCTATAAACTGGGAGGCAGTTTTACCCACTGTTAGTTGCACATGGATAGTCTCTGATGCTTCGTGCTGTGCCACCAACCTGGAGGTGTGGGCATCTTTGACGAATATTGATACTCCCCCTCCTTTTGTGGGTCGGTCCAAGTTTTGGGGCCGAAAAGCATGGTATGAGGTATAACCTGGTAGTGCTGGGGTGCTCTCGGGAGCCTTGAACCAGGTTTCTGTTACTGCACAGATATCGATTTTCTCCATGCTAAGGAGAGTTTCGAGTGCGAGCATCTTGAGGTTTAGATTTCTGGCGTTGAGTAGCATTACTTTTAGTTTCTTATCCCTTTTGATACCTATGGAGGTGGGTTTGTCTTTTGAGCCTTGCCTAAAAAAGGCACTATGGTGGTAGCAAGAGGCTTTGCCAATATCCGAAAGCCCAGAGGTGACAGGTGCAGGCCGTCCCTAGCGAAGCATCGTGGCTTGTCAAGCATGTCATCCCAGACTGACAGGCATTGGATCCCCTTTGAATGACACCAATAATTAAGCCAATTGTTGAAATTGATCATCTTGTCTTCATATTGTGGCATAATTCTTGGTGAGGGTAAGATGCTACTCAAGGTCAGGGTCATACCGGCCTGGGCCACATACTCAGAGAGCTCCTCTATGTCTCTTTTCATGTAGTCCAGGGAGGTACATCTCAGGTCATTCACACCAGCATGGACAATGACTGAGTCATATTTGTACTTGCCTTGGAGTGACCTGAGTGCTTGTGTTATGTGGCGGATCCTAGCGCCCCACAGGCAGCTCACCGTGACCTTCTCCTTGTTCAGCCTGGTGAGCGGGACGTCAGTGTGCCTGATGATAGAGTCACCTATTACAAGTGTATCAGGTGTGTTGTTTAGCCTTAAGGGCTGTGACTGTTTGGCACACTGGCTTTGTGAGCTATGTGTTGCACGTGTTTTGTTTTGGGGTAGCGGTTGCTTGGGTGTCTGCTTTGGAGGTCTCTGCTGCTTAGGCAGATTTTTATTTAGAGCCTCCGAGTATGTTTTTGTGTGTTTATGTGTTTGGTCTGCTGTCGTGGTAGGTCTATGTGAGACGGGAATTGTACTGAGTGTGGTTTCCTTCTCCTCCTGACTGGTTATGCCAGTACTGAGTTGAGAGAGCTTAGCCTCCAGTTTGGCTATATGGATGCATCTCTCACATTTGTTGGAATTTATTGGGAGGAGGAGAGGGTTGTCTGTGTACACGAGGCAGTTGTAACATTGCCTCAAGATTCCCAGATTCACCAGCTGGACCAGAGAGAAGATTGATAACTGACCTTTGGACATGCTAGAATAGTACTGGGAATTCCTTTATAATTGAAAAAAAGGGCCAATGGGGAACAAGGTACTCGAGAGGACTTTGTGAGAGTGTAGTGCTTTTAATTTTTTAGTGCTGACTTATATAATTGCTTTAGTGAGCAAGTGCCTTTAGTGAGCAAGTGCCAGGTAACTTAAATGCAATGTGTTACAGGTAACTTAAATGCAAAAATGACAAACAGTAACTTTCTTTTAAGTGAAACAAGGAAATGAGTACAGTAAGCAATGCAGATATCACTAGGGATCCACAGAAGCGCTGAAAAGCCGTGTTTTAGGTGGTATTAGCGTTTCATGGAAATAACAAGCAAACAAACAAGACACATACAAACAGAGCTAGATTCAGCAGGCCTGGATCTAGTCAATGCTACAGCAAACAAGGTGTACCAATTTCAGTAAGAAACAGTTGAAATATGCAGGCACTATAAGCCTTTAACCAGAAATTCCCAGCTCAGAAGGGCAGAGTCCAGCCTCTCCTCCAACAAGAGTGCAGACCATGAACCTTCTTAATGTAAAATAACTGACCTGAAGCCCAAGTGCTTAAACCAGAACTAATACACTTTTAGAATAACAGACACTGAGCCCTCAATCAGCAGTTCCCAACTTAGAAGGATGTAAGCCACCTGTCCTGCCACCACAGTGCAGGCTACAAACCTTCCTAATGTAAATCAACTGGTCTGAAGCCCAAGTGCTTAATCCAAAAGACTTAGAATGATAGCTACACTTTAATCAAGTTACTACCAAGCAGTAACAAATACAATTGAATACTTTGAAGAATGCCTGGATTAGTGCTCAAGTTATACAAACAAAGCTAGATTCAGCAGGCCTGGATCTAGTCTACGCTACAGCAAACAAGGTGTACCAATTTCAGTAAGAAGCAGTTCAAATATGCAGGCACTATAAGCCTTTAACCAGAAATTCCCAGCTCAGAAGGGCAGAGTCCAGCCTCTCCTCCCACAAGAGTGCAGACCACGAACCCTTTTAATGTAAAATAACTGGCCTGAAGCCCAAGTGCTTAAACCAGAATTAATACACTTTTAGAATAACTGACACTGAGCCCTCAATCAGCAGTTCCCAACTTAGAAGGATGTAAGCTACCTGTCCTGCCACTACAGTGCAAACCACAAACCTTCTTAATGTAAAACAACTGGTCTGAAGCCCAAGTGCTTAAACTAAAAGGCTTAGAATGAGTTGCACCAAGAAGTAATAAATACAACTGAGTATGTTTAAGATAACGCAAAAGCAAAATAAATTAGGAAGAAACACAAATACAGTAAAAGCAGATAATTTTTTTTTTTCAGAAAAGTAGCAAAAACAGTAGTAAAAACAATTCACATGCAGTGCAAGCTGGCACACTTGAGTATGTAGCAATATTAGTCCACACACAGTTTGAAAAAAATGTAATTAAATTAAAAAGGACTAAAAGCAAGTGCAGAAAGGGTTTATTAGATAGAATGTGGTAAAGAGATGGGACTGGGGGAGTGTCCTAGATCAAATCTACAGTGGGGCGGGCACTGCAAAAGCCACCAATATTATCTCCTAAGACTATGGTTTCTTGTGGGAGATTAACAGAAAGCCAGTTAAGGATATTTTCAAGGGTATTAATGTTATTTCCTGGAGGAAGATATATACAGATAATATTTATGGCTTTACATGTGTTGACCTGAAATTTAGTGATAAGTATTTCAGCACTATTGTCTAAAGGTGGTCTATGATTTACAGTGCTAACTTGTAGCTCTGTTTTATAGACGATTGCTACCCCTCCTCTCGTTTTGGCTGTGCGGCCTAGTCTAATGATATTGTAACCAGGTGGGGTGACTTCATTGTCTTTAACAGCAGGTTTTAGCCAAGTTTCAGATAAACATAGGATGTCAAATAGGTGGACATCTAGGAGGGCGTGTAGGTGAGCAATTTTATTGTTAATGCTGCGTATATTGAGATGTGCTATAGAGAGTAAGTTAGAAGGTTTGGTAGGACCTAGGGTACTAGTGTTATTCGGGTTGCAGTTTTTAGTGGTAAGGGTATAGTTTGGGCCAGGGTTAGGATGAATGTCCCTGTCTAGTAAGGAGTGGAGGTATATTATGTTTTTAGGGTGGAGAGGCTTACAATAATAGTCAAATAATTTTCTAATATTTAGATTGGAATACTTAATGTGTGCTAGTCTATGATATTTGGGTAGTAGGTAGCTGGGTTTGGATATGATGTTTAGGAAGTTTAGAGAGGTAGCTAATGGTGGTGTTGAAGTGTCTTTGGAGGGGAAGAGAAGGGTGGAGTATAGTGGTTGTTCATAGGAGGTTAGGTCTCTATTGGTCTCACAGGGGGTGTTATTAAATTTTTATGAATTTTTGGTAAAATGTATATGATGGGAGTGACTGGATTAGCTCTCTCTATATATATATATATATATATATATATATATATAAATACATAAGTCAGGACTGATATAAAATTCCATTAATAAATAATATAAATATAATTTCACTCTATAGATAATGTCATTAACATCACTCTTACTAATTTTCTTAAAAGTGCTTTCTTCTAATAATAAATCAGACATCCAGTTTATAAAATCTTCAGTGATCTTTACAACTTCACCTCCTTTATCAGCCTGCTTTATAATTATATCTTCTCTATTGCATAAGTCAATTAGTGCTTTCCTTTCCTCTTTATTAAAATTATAAAACCCATTCTTATTTTTTTCAAAGAATATCTTATACAGGAAGACCACCTCTGAGCATACCTTTTAACCTCTCAGCACAAGAAATCTGGGCGAAGCCTAAAATAATGGGGGATAAACCTCCAAAAACAGAGGCAGATTTTAAATATTGCTCTTATAAAGTTAGAAAATTGATAGAATAACATGATTTGAGTTAGCATGCATTATCTGGAGGATACAGTATCTGAAAGTCAAAAGTATATCTTTATTTAGTGACTTCAATCCTCAGTGATTTGACAGAAAAGTACAAACGTTATGTGAACAGACCAGAAATATGTGGCAAAAATCTGAACATTCTGTGAAAATCTGGACAGTTGAGAGGTATGCATCAAGGTTCTCAAAATAGAGTTTCTGAAGGTCTGTGTGATGGCCAGATACTCAGTGTGAAACTGAAGTCATAAGAAAAAGTTGCATTTAGGCCAGATGATGCCAAATGTGCCACCACAGACATCTCTGTAACCTTGTAAATGGATGTCATGCATTCTGGCAGCACATCCATGGTGCTTTTTAAAGACCATTCATGGGTTCTTTGTTAGGGGTTAACTTGGTGCACACTCAAATTGTCCAGTGGTTATTTGCTTGGAATTGACTACTTCCAATAAGACTATACTGCTACAAGCAATAATTTATTTTTATTTATTCAATTTGGTAGCCTGGGTGGAGTACTAATCCAAATGGACCTATTTCAGTCTCAGTCTAGACAAATATAAAGCACAGTAGACAGGCAAATTAATAACAAGTATTATGAATATAAACAAAATGTTGTGTGAAGACAGCAATGAATCAATAGCAGTAATAATAACAAAGTATACAGTTTAATGGATGATTGAAAGGGTGGTTAGAGTAAGGAGGGCAGAAGAAGAAGAGAGTGAAATAGTGAAGGGATAGAGCACAAAGTATGAAGGATAGCAAAAGGAAGGTACTACACACAGAAATTAACTACATACAGGATGTACAGTGTGGAAGAGATGCCACAAATCAGTGCAGGAAAATAACGTGAGGAAGGCAAAGCATCTGACTGATAAGGGGAGAGTGGGGGATTAGATGATATGTCCAGAGGGAAAGCATTCGCAAACTGACCCAGACTTGAGAAGATCTTTAAGCTCAGCATATAAATGAGGGGTATGAGGTAAGGTCCTTAAGATAAGTAGGAAGGGATTCACAGAATTTGGGCCTAGCATGGAGAAAGTACTGTTAATGCCATGAAGCCTGGTTCTGGGACATTGAAGAAGTAGACCAGAAGGATTAAGACTTTTTAGACTGTAACTTGTTGCTAACTGGAATGGGATGGATGCAAAGGAAGGACAGGAGTCTTGTTTGACGAGCCTGTAGAGTTGGGATTCAAGAAGCAGGCAGTCACATTGTTGGAGAGTTAGCCAAATGGCTTTATTAAGTGAGATACAGTGATGCTCATTTCTTAGGGAGAGGGTAATGAAGTGGCAAACAGAGTTGCTTATTGTTTGGATGGTGGATGATCTTTTATTTGTTGCTGAAGCAACAAGTAATTGAAGGGAATGACCTCTTAGATATGATTGCTACTTGTAATGGACCACACTTTCACTGTCATGCATGTTGGCAGTGCTTACTTTCCACGCAGCCTATGACCCACTACAGGACATTTGAGGTCTGATGGAACTTCAGATGAACAACTGTATACACCTTGTTGGATGATAAACCTAATATATCCCTAGAAGAACTGATGAGCAGTGTTATACAAAAAGAAGGATGAGTGATTGAGGTAATATGAAGAGATAGCAAGATGAGTCCTGGAAAAATGAACACTGACATTTTCAAAGAAAAAGAATGATGGTCTAAGCCAAAACAAAAGAAAAAGGGATGGTCAACAACAGTGTTGGCCAAATTAATAACACAAAAATGCATACCCACTGAAACCCATGATGAAGAACTGTATGTCAGAAATGAATTGACTTGATGATAGGCATTAGGATGTCAGAGCACCAGGGAGGATCTTCATAGAAACTGAACTTGAGATGATGGACATGACAGGCTAGATTTCTAAAGATCTTCACAAATCAATAACCTATTAAGTACTTATGAACCTATAAACCTAAAGGGAGAATTCTGAATTTTGTATATACATTTTAATTCATCAGCCTTGCTGTCCATTAGCCCCTTTCACCTGTTCTCCACTTACTTATTCCCCATTAAATAAACCTGCAACTAGAAAATATCTTCTATCAATTCATTCCTCCCAATCCATGTGTTGAATTTCACAGCCTTTAGAAGAATGGAATGTCACCCATGCAACCCTACACTAAGTTTTGCATATCCCCTAAACTCCACTCCCTGCAGCCACTGGCAAATCAAGCTGCAGTAATGGTTCCAAGCATATACACTCCAATGCATGTTTTGCCCTAGCTAAAATGTGTGCTGTAAAGTTATACATGTCATGGTGTATGCACTGCTGCTATTCCACAGTAAATGATAGCCTATGATGGGTGTCGGTACAGCACAAGGTACTGACACCCAGCAGGGTAATGTCCTCCAATATCAAGGGCACTTATTGGTTTATGGCTGTCTGGATCACAGTCAGATGTCCATCTCTCATTACCATGGAACCAGTGGAAATTGTGAAACTTCAACAAGAATGCACTGTGTGCATGCTCATATCTACATGAATCTTTGTAGGAAAATCAATAAAATGGCAGTATCAGCTTTTCATTAGTTTCTACTTAGAGAATGTTGCTATTTATTCATTAATGTTTGGTTGGTAAGAACACAGCAGCATGCACTTTCAGAACCAATGAAATTCTCTGCAGAACTGAATAATGTAGAGAACACATCAGTTTCACAGTGGCAAAAGACTGCACCTGCATTAGAAATATTTTCTAAGTTTCATTCTTTGTGCACAGTGCTGTTCCTTCTAAATGAGATGCACAGCTACAAATCTGAAATGCAAATATTGTACTTCAGCTTTGCTCTTCATGCCCCTGAGGCAGTTGCATCTTTTATTTTGGGCACAACTATGGCAAATTCCCTCAAGAGGGCATATTATTTTAGGTAATTGTAATGACTCTGCTATTCTATTGTGAAACCACTTTTTGCAACACACACATATGTGCTGATATGCACATCTTTGTGTGTGTGTGTGTGTGTGTGTGTGTGTGTGTGTGTGTGTGTGTGTGTGTGTGTGTGTAAAGGATGCAATAGGAATCAGATATAGCCCATTTCCCTCAGTGATTCTATGGTGAAAATAGACTTTGACAGCACTGTTTCTAAAATTAACTATCTTTCACTTTATTTAGTTATTTTGTGAACTGCAAAGCATAGATCTCATTCTTTAGAAAATAATTTTCATCCACTTCCAATTTAAATGCCTTTTCTCTGATTCATTCTTTGACTCACATTCAGATTTAATTCAAAATTTCTGAAAAAGGAACTGCTTTGATGTTTCAGTAATTTTCTCCTAATGGTATACAATTCATCAGTCATTCATTCAAATTGTTCTTTATTTTGACTGTTTTTTACTGAAATAAAAGCATCTGAATAGGTTTGCATGCTGTTTGGCATTTTCACTTTTAGATTCTTTTATAAAAGCAATCATTTAGACATGTAATAATGTATAATCTTGTAAGTATTCAATTTTACTACTCAGATATGTTAAATTAGTTAAAGGTGTGAAACAAATTAACCTTTGAATTTTAATGTCTCGTTATAGCTGAATAGACTTTGACTGCTCGTATGAAGACAGGACAGGAAACCAGGTGACCAGCTCATTGTAGAAAACTAAGCAGCATGCACCTGCATTGCTTGTATTCATTTATAGCTAGGAGATTTTCATTAACTGATATTTTCTTCCCCCTTTGCACATTTCCATAATAATTAAATCTGTAAAGTAAAAGCAATTTTTCAATATTCATGTTCTCTTCCCTATGTCATGCTAAGCAGTGTTACACTACAGATGAGTATTTTTTTTTTTATTTTGCATGAATGCAAACAGATAAACAGGTTGTCTTCAACTTCCAAATCATGAATATACAGTTTATTTGAAGTTGCAACAATTACATTTGTCATCCAGGTAATCAGTGGATTATATGGGAGGGGAATATGCAGAAATAATAAAACTAAACAGTACATTTTTGTTATGTAAATGCAGAAACAGCTTAAAGAAACACAAGCAATGGTACTTGAAGCCTAATATTGTCATCAGGAACTACTGGTTGTGAAACCTTAGACCATCTCTTATTTTCTTAATCAATTCCTTACTGCATCTTTCTGTCATTAAGCTTTTTAAACATTAAACTAATGTTCACACACACACACATACACACACACACACACACACACACACACACACACACACACACACACACACACACACACGTGTATGAAACAGTTTGAAATTATCAGTTTATCAAAAATTATTTAGAGTAGATAAGCACAAAATGTATTTAATTATTTTTATTTATTTTACATTTGTTTACTGGATATGTTTCCATTTTCAGTAGAGGCCCGGGGAGAAAATCTCCAAGTAGTAAGACAGAAATTTATCATACACAAATATAAAGAAGGGATGTTACAATACAATACAGAGAGCATACATATAAGTTACATTATGCAATATATGATGATACACATAACAGGTAGGGCAAATAATTTTACCGTAAGATATCTGAAATAATGCACAGAACATTCAACGATTTATATCATCTCCCAAGTCATTTTAATAAGGTTGAGAAAGTCACTACTTACAGAGGGGTAAGCAGTAATGATTAGTGAAAGCAGACAACAAAGAGATAGCAAAAGAGAAATCAGAAGATTAATCACGATTGCTACAGGGGCAAAGCCAGTGTGTTTTAAAATGTTTCTTGAGCCTTTAATTAAAGAGCAGAAGGGATGGTAGTAAAGTTAGATCATTAGGCAAAAGGTTCCAATATTTTCCAGCAGTACTGGTGAACAAGGAATAACCTGCCAAGTTATTTGACTAGGTTATGCTAGCAAGAAATTTGCAAGAAGAGTGTAGGGAATTGAGGTTTTTATAGGGGGTGATAAAGGTAGAAAGTATAGGTGTGTTGTTTGGTTGGTAAAATATTCTATGGACAATGGTAAGTTGTGAAAGTATCAGCATGTTTTTTTTTAGTTCAAGCCAGTCTAGCTGCTGTAGGTTTTGACAGTGGTGTGTTCTAAATGGGTTCCCAGTAGCAAATCTGTCAATACTATTGTAAAAGTTAACTAGTTTAATGAGATTACTTTTTTAGGTTAGTATATATGGGTGAAGTATAAAGCAGAGTGGAGATAAGATGGGACTGGGCAAGTGTAATTCTGGCTGTTGGAGTTAAGAAGGGTTTTATTCTGTAAAAGGAGCCCTGTTTTCTATTTATGGTTTTAACAGTGTTATTAATATGGTTATCAAAGGTAAGGTTATTGTCAATTGTAATTCCTAACAGCTTGGTGGAAGAGTCTGGAGACATAAGGTTGCCATTACTGGATTTGATTGAGAAGTCTATGGGGAAGGACTTGCTGTTAGGGGTGAAGAGTAAGAGCTTAGTCTTTTTGGCATTCAAAAGGAAATACGACAAAAATTGACACACTAAAACTTGTAAAATAAAGGCGAAGAAGAATCAATGAAAGCCGGCAAATCTCCAAAAAGCAAATTTATTTCAGTAAGCGCTTTCGGCAAGGTTCTTACCCTGCCTTCTACAGACAAACACATGCAAATCAATTAAACCACTTTTTAAAAAAGAACAATTTATCAATTAGCTAGACTTAATTAACTATTTAAAAAGACAGCACACAATGGCAAAAATCCATCATACTTACTACAAAGATACTTCACTAATATAATGAAAAAATAAATAATAAAATATTCACAATACGTGTTTATATTTAAAATGTGTCCTCATTTCAATGCATTTATTTTATAAATATTTATTTATTTATTATTAATGTCTTTTATAATGGGCACAAAGCTCAAGAAAATAAATAAATGAATAAGGAAATAAATAAATAAATAAACTTGTTGTAACGCTTTAGTAAACGAAGATGTGCTGAACAGGTGAACAAGAATTAATCTGTTTCCTTACTCCAGAAAATACACCTCTCATGTAAAAAACTACACCATTAACAAAATACCATAATAAATAATAATGTACGTCTAAACCTAAAAGGAATAATAGTACATGCCTAAATGGCTAATAACTTATTAACAAATATACTTTCATCTTTGAAAGGCTAACAGTTTAAGCATGCATTTTATAGATATATTTTCGTTAAGACCTGGATTAAGATGGGCCTTTGTTCTTATTTGCCACATCAATTCATTGACCTCCAGCAATGTTTTCCAAGGCCCCCCTCTAAAATCTTGAGGTCTGTGTTGTAAAATAGCAAACTTGAAATCATGTCCAGGGTGATCTAAACAATGTTTCGCTAAAGCGTTGTTGGTGTCCTTTTTAATAATAGCATATGAATGTTCATAAATACGCTGTCTAAACTTTCTTTCAGTCTTGCCAATGTAATAGGTCTTACATTGGGAACAAAGTGCCATGTATGTGACACTTCTAGTGTCACAACTATATCTACAATTGATTTTATAAGTTGTGTCATTAATACATAGGAGGCGACTGACCAAGATATATTTACATTGAGAACAAGCCCCACATTTAAACATGCCTACATTCCTATTTGACTGTGTTCTTTTTTTGGCCTCCAAAATAGTTTTTAAATTTCGGCCCCTCCTAAAAGTGATCTTAGGACATGTACCAAGAGATTTGGAAAGCTTTTCATCGCCATTTATAATATCCCAATTTTTATTAAGAATGTCTCTAATAAAATGTTGGTCCAATGAAAAGGTACATAAAAACCTTGTTTGGTAGATATTGGTATACCTGCTGTCAGCGGTCCCTTCTTGGTCTATGAGGTTACCTTGATTGAAACCGGCCTCTAGATATGTTGTCCTTTGGTTGTTCAAAATAGGGGAGAAGTGCCCCGTAGTTCTTTTAAATACCACTTCTTTTTGAATGTTAAACACCATGTGACTTGGATACCCCCTACTCAAAAACATACCCCTAAGGTTTTCACATTCAGACTCGAAATCTAAATTGTCAGAAATCATTCGAGCCGCCCTTACCATCTGGCCTTTAACTACGGCTCTCTTCTGATGGTAAGGGTGATTGCTAGAAAAATGCAAAAATGTATTTGAGTAGGTGGGTTTTCTATAAATTAAACTTTTATACCTGCCATTAATTTTGTCGTTAATCAACAAAATATCCAAATAATTTATTGAACTTTCACTTGTCGCATAAGTGAATTCCAAAAAATTGGTCGTTAATGTAATGTCCTTAATGAAATCAGGTATAAGTGAAATGTCACCTTTCCAAATACAAAACATGTCATCCTGGTACCAAGTGTACCAGGAGACATTGTTTTGGAACATTTTATTGATGAACAAAAAGTTATTCTCCCATTGTGCCATGACGGCGTTGGCGAAACTGCCGCCACAGGGGGACCCCATGGCCACCCCTGACTTTTGTAAATAAATCTGCCGCTCAAAAGACATGAAATTATTAGTTAAAACAATTTCTAGTAATGTTTCAATCAAGTAAATAGTATTATCATTAGATTTCCTATTGTGTAGAAAATCCCTTATCCACTCCAAACCAGTTTTTTGTGGAATAACAGTATACAGGTCCTTTATGTCGATTGTCAAGTAACATGTGTTGTGTTGATATTCTAAATTATTGATGTTATTTAAAAAGCCCCATGAATCTTTACATATTTGGGGTTCACTTTCTACTAAAGGTTTAAGAATAGTATCTACATACTTGGCACAGCCGTAGGTGATCGACCCACGGCCATCTACAATGGGCCTAAAGGGGGGATTTACCATGGTCTTATGAATTTTAGGAGAACCAAACAAAACTGGTGTTCTGGGTGCCAAAATGGACAAATATTGATGTAAATCAAGGTCAACATACCCTTCTAAAAATAAATCATTCAGCATAGATCTAATCTTTTTATAAGCTAAATTGACTTCATTAAGGCTTACCTCAGTATAAGCAGCTGTGTCCAGCAGTTTGTTCATACTTTCTACATACACAAAATGGTCCATGAACACCAGACCACCCCCCTTGTTGGGCTTCATCACCCTTATATTACAATCATTTAACAATTTTAGATATTCTCGTTCAGAATAACTGATGTTATAAGAGTTCCTTTGTTGTTTTTTTCTATCCTTTATAGCCCTGAAGTCCATCTCACAAATTCTTTCAAAAACATTCAAACTCAGATGTAGTGGAGGATTAAACAAACTTGAGACACGGATAGACTTGACCATACTAGAACTTTCACCAAGTAGAAGATTAAGGTTCAGCTTCCTAACAAACAGTTTAAAGTCCACAATCATCTTGACTGTGTCCATATTTGTTGCAGGAACGAAGGTTAGACCTTTGGATAAAAAGTCAACCATTTCTTGTTCAACGTCAATGATGGTGTAATTGTATATTGAAAAGTCACCCCCTGAGCTAGTGTGAATGCGTGGTACCCCGCCAAAGTCCGGGACTATCTCCTTCGCTGTCTCCTTCTGTTTCTCGTTTGAGTCTGATTCCGATTGGGCTGTCGACTGGTTTGATGCACTTCCTGGTTTCGGTGAAAACCCTGCTGTTGATGTGCATCATTATTGTCCATATTGGTGTTGGCGCTATTATTAAAACGCCTATTATGATTATTCCTTCCGTTGTTTTCGTTGGACCCGTTGGTTCTATTGTTATTGTTATTATTATTAACATTATTATTTATAAGCCTCTCACTTCTCCTTAAAGGCTGAGGTGCAGGGGAGTCTTGTGAAAGGCTGTTATCATTTTCACTATTATCATTAAAGGTCACTGTGTTAGGAATTGGCACAAGAGATCCAACCTTTGGGGGCTTAGGATAAGCCCTATTATTAGAGTAGTCATTTAAATCTTTCGCCAATTTTTTCTTTTTACTGACCAAAAGTTTATCCATGGTTGCCTCAATACTTGAATAAATCCTGCAATATTCATATTTGTACCTAAAAAAATCTTTATGAGGTTTAATTGCTTGTTCTAGGCTAGCCAATTTTGATGTTGTCAATTTCATTATTATAGAAATTAATAAGGGATTTCAGAAACTCAAATCCCTGCCGGTCAAACAGTTTGATCAGTTCTTGATGAAAAAGAGAATTTTCAACCAAGCCAGCCGGGTAGCGCCACTGACGCAGGCCTTTGGGAATGACTTTTTTCTCAATGCATTCCTCAAAATATGCTACCTCAAGCTGCCATTTCCTGCATTTATATAAATTATTGTCAAAATGATTAATTAGAGAAGAAACAGTGGTCTCCCCTTGTTCTTGAATGGCATCGGGTTGACTGTTCATTACATTTATTTATTTATTTTCTTGAGCTTCATGCCCATTATAAAAGACATTAATAATAAATAAATAAATATTTATAAAATAAATGCATTGAAACGAGGACACATTTTAAATATAAACACATACTGCGAATATTTTATTATTTATTTTTTCATTATATTAGTAAAGTATCTTTGTAGTAAGCGTGATGGATTTTTGCCATTGTGTGCTATCTTTTTAAATAGTTAATTAAGTCTAGTTAATTGATTAATTGTTCTTTTTTAAAAAGTGGTTTAATTGATTTGTATGTGTTTGTCTGAAGAAGGCAGGGTAAGAACCTTGCCGAAAGCGCTTACTGAAATAAATTCGCTTTTTGGAGATTTACCGGCTTTCATTGATTCTTCTTCGCCTTTATTTTACAAGTTTTGGCATTCAAAAGGAGGCAACATTTCAAGAACCAAGCTTCCACAGTAATAAATACTTCCTGAGTTAGAGATTGAAGTTCAGATGTAGATTTGGCAGAACATACGAGCCTAGAATCATCTGCATATTGTATGCAGGTGGTTTGAGGTATTGCTACTTAGAGGTCATTAATGAATAAAGAGAAAAGAAGAGGTCCTAGAATGGAGCCCTGAGGGACTCCAAGGGAGAATGGCAGGAGGGAAGATAGCTTATTCTCCCAGAGAACTGCCTGTTGAACCAGTGAATAGCCTTGGTATCTAAAGAAAGGGAGTCAAGGGTATTCATGAGGAGGGGGTGGTTAACCATGTCAAATGATTTTAATTTGTTTCTTTTGTCACTGAGAAAGTAGAACATAATTCCTACATTTTACAGCAACATATACACTGCAACAAATGCATTGTATTAATTATGAAACACTTAAAAAACTTCACTTTATAATTTTGTGTAAAATATCTTTGCTAACAAAAAAAAACATTCTTGTGTTTACATATAGGCACACTGGAGTCCTCCCTCAGTGACAACATAACAGAAGTTCCAAATTCCCCACTATAAGTCCCACTGGGCAGCGCAGTGGTGCAGCGGTTAATGCTGTTGCCTCACAGCAAGAGGTTCTCCGGTTCGATTCTCGGCTGGGGTGCCTTCTGTGTGCAGTTTGCATGTTCTCCCTGCGTTCGCGTGAGTTTCCTCCTGGTACTCTGGTTTCCTCCCACTTTCTAAAGACATGCTTCTGGAGCATTTCTCCCCGGGCCTCTGCTGAAAACAGGATCTGTGGAACCTAGTCAGACATTCCCGGTCAACAAATGTTAAATAAATAAATAAAGTAGATAAAAATTACCTGGCTGTGAAAACTAAGTATCAGACATGTCAACACCTTTTTTGTGAAACTGCAGCATCAACTCAACTACATGGCCACACACCCTGAAAATAACTTTCTGTTTTTGACACAAGAACAGTAAACACCAGAATAAGTTGCACAGTAAAATAAACAAAAGAATAATAAAATAAAAAATTTAGAAATGTATAAATAAAAGTAGTCAAACATATTTGTTCTTCTACTTTGTGAATGGTTGACTCCTAACCTCCTAAATAGTGAAAACTGATCACAAATAATTAAAAACAATAGCACTTCAAATATCATACAACAGCAACAGATTTTGGCATGTGACAGACTCTGTACCCTTGTGAAAGTCTTAACTCGCACACTTCCCTTACTTAAACAACTATCTTGGTAGTCACACAACTAGGGAGAAGCAGAAGCACTGTACAAGGGTGAGCAGAGAAACAACATGAATTGTAGTATCTTTTTTATTGTATGAATGCAGACAGGTTGTCTTCAGCCTCCAAATCTGGAATAACCAATGAAACAGACAACAAATATTTGTAGAGAAACAGTTCATTGACCTGCACATCCCTATTTTTCTTCTTATGTGTACTTATATGTACAGATTATCTTCAGTCCTTTTTAGCACTGAATGTTTAAGCAGTACTATCAGTTTTCTACCTGATAAACAACTCTCTTGCAGAAGCTTACATTAAGACCAATTAGTATTCAACAGTTTGTTTTTCCTATTAAAAACACAGAGCAGCTTATTCTTCTACAGGGTAATTCATTAAAGCCTACATAACTTTTTATTTGTGTATGCATCGTGATGTGATACGTACACAAGCGGGAATGGGTTTAGATTCACTAAGCACCACTTAGAGGTACACAAGCACGTGCAAACAAGGAAAGTTCTGTGTAATGCAAATTGCCTCATAAGCGGGTGAATCTTATGCAGATGACTCAGGTGGAGCGATCCAACAAGCAGAAAGGCATTTGTGTAGACCCTGTGTCCGTGTCGGTAGTGTACGCAGCAACTTTCCATGTACAGGAGTGTACACGGAAAGAAGGGGTATAAAAGTCCACATATATGAATGATATGAATGATATAGAATCTAAGCAGGTGAAATGCATAAACATTAGCCAATTATACATGCTGGACCTACAGCAGACTTGTATAAAGTATACACACACCCTAACTTCTGATTTTCCCCCAGTGCTTTGGACCCCCTGGAGTACATACTTGGGAATTTTAACTGAGAGAATGCTAGGGCCTGCTGCAGGTCTGCTACATATGTATGCGCTAGATGCTGCCGCTGCTGACAATAGGCCTAGGCTGAGAAGGAGAAGAGTGTTCAGGCCCAGAGTAACCTTCCAGGAGCTAAATGAGCTGGAGATTGTAGAGCACTACAGGGTGGATACTTCAAGAACTCACTGAGCTCTGTCACCATCAACTCAGAGCCAGAACCAACAGAGGGAACCCATCCCGGTGGAAACAAAGGTATGTGTAGCCCTTCGGATACTTGCTACAGGTACTTTTCAAATGCCAACTTGGGACATGATGGGGGTGTCACAGGCATCTGCATCCAGGATACTGTACCAGTTCCTGGATGCTATGCTACCATATACAAGTGAGCACATGTCTTTTAACCTCTCCCCTGAGCTGAGGCGAGAGCCAGCAATATGCAACAGTTCTACCATGTAACACTCTACCTTTAGGTACTGGGTGCCATAGATTGCACCCATGTACACATCAAGGCTCCACCTGGTGAGCAGGGTAAAATCTATCTTAACTGCAAGGGATACCACTACATCAACTGCCAGGTCATGTGCAATGCCCAGGGGATTATCCTGAATGTGTGTGCTGGCAGCCCTGGCAGTTATCACAACTCCCATATCTGGCACACATCACAGCTGTACAAAATGTTTGCTAGGGGGGAGATCCCACATGGCCATTTACTGGAAGATGCTGGCTACGCCATCGAACCGTGGATGAGGACAACCATCAGAAATGCACACACACCCACAGAAGAATGCCATAATGAGGCACACACACAAACTAGGAACATCATAGAGCATGTGTGTGGGCTGCGGAAGTCACAGTTTCAGTGCCTAGATTTAACTGTTGGAGGCCTGCAGTATTCTCTAGCCACCATATATATTCACAGTATGTGCTATGCTACACAATAAGATCCTGCAGAAACAGTTGCAGCAGGATCAGCAAAGGTATGGGATACACAGCCCCCCACCAGTGCCTATGTCACCACAGTCACTAGAGGACTCAGAGGAGGAACCCCCTGCTGATGTCCCTATAGGCAGATGTAGGTGTGCTCAGTATGCCCTGGCTTTGGGTAAGTGGCAACACGTAGCACATTCACTGACAACCTAGGACCCTAAGGATTGACACCTTGCTCCTACTCAAATACAGAAATTAAAAATGATGGCAGGCAACCCACACATCCTGTACCTACTCATGTATTGGCTGTGTAGTGCTTGCATCAGACAGAGTCAGCCCTGGACTATGGTTGTGTCAGTTGCTGCATTCACAAGGTAAGTCTGTAACCTACACAGTGCTCATAAGGATCATTATGATATGGCATTGTATGTATGGCTCTGGTACATTATTCAAGTAAATATAGTGGGCTACTTGGACAGAAATTACATCCACATGTGACTACAGATACCCATTGCACTACCTTGTTTCCATGAGTATTCACTAGGCCTCATGCATGGAATAGTCATGCAGTGGTACTGCAACAGATTACTGGCATATCTGTCAAGGGAGATGTTAGACAGTGGGATGAAATGTTAGTCAGACTACTGTGTATCCCATTAGAACATGTGGTGGTTTTATACCACTCACAACACAGCAGTATTCCCTTGTAACTGCTGTAACACAAACTCATCAATGGAATATCAGCATGCCAGGGAGTCTCAGGACAGTAACATAGAAACTGATCATGCATTCTATATATTACTTAGTGCATGAATAACAATATTGCTATGTATGCAGTTGGTTATGGAAAGAATGATCATTGTCTTTTAAGCAGCTTGTGTGGCTTAAAGTACTAGGGTCAATTAGCTTGTGTGGTGGTATTTATGATTCTAATCTAGATGTAGTCACTTATTTTGAATGTCACATAGAATTACTTTTTGTTTTACAGACTGTCAGTCTGTGTGTGGTGTAATATTATTAACATTTGTGACATATTAATTACATCACACAACTGAAGAAAGTCATAGCCAAGTTCAGTGACATGCAGCAGTGCAGAAACAGGGCAGATGTCATTTTGTGTAACAGACAAATCTTGGACTGGAGTACAGGTAGGTATGGGCTGGAGTCACTTTATAACTAGCAAAAATCCCAATGAGCAGAGAGCAATTCTCTTGCGCCCCACTCAAAATGACTTGTTATATATAGAGACATGTCTATACATACATATAATATAATATATATATATATATATATATATATATATATATATATATATTTATATATATATATATATATTTATATCTGTGTGTCTGTGAGTGTGTGTGTATTAATATATAAATCTTTATACACACACACACACACACACACACACACACACACACACACACACACACACACACACACATATCTATATATATATATATATATATATATATATATATATATATATATATATATATAGACACATACATCTCTGTCTCTCCCCATGCAGCTACATAACACTTATACATATATCATACACACACACACACACACACACACACACACACACACACCTCCATGTATATTTATGTCCCTGTTATCTACAGATATACGTCTTTATGTCTGCGTATGTCTGTATCATTCTACATCCCTGATACTTGTGATTGAAGCTGCAGTATGACACATATATAATGTTGCTCAAATGACCAAATGTAAGGGCTCAACTGTAGATAATGCACTGCCCAGCAGCTCCCCTGTGCCTGATGGATGTCACAACACGTAAACCACCAGGTGAACGGATGGTGTTATGTTTCATGTTGTCTATGCACACATTGATAGAGCACTTTGTTTTGGCCCACAGGCTTGCCTATCCAAATGCAAAAGGCCACATATGGCCAAAATGGCTACTGTAGACATATAGTTAGGATAACAAACAGTTATCTGACTGCTAGGCTACTAGATGCAGAGAACAGTTAAGAAGCAATGTCTCTCTGCAGTGCACACACCCTGTTCAACACAAACCGACTTAATGTACTCCACTAGTATTCACCTGCAGTCACATATAGCATAGATTTAAGCCATGGCATGTGTTGTAAATACTGTGATCTGCCATGTGTAAGATTAGATAGGTAGGGGTTTTAATCTCACTTCAGCCCACATATGTGTGTGTGTGTGTGTGTGTGTGTGTGTGTGTGTGTGTGTGTGTGTGTGTGTGTGAGTATGTGTATGTGCACGCATCTCCCTGCATAACAAATAGGAATTCCACATTGACTTAGAAAGAGGGGGGGTTTTGCATTATTTTGTTTGGTGCAGGTGATGTGCACCTCCAAAGTCCTGACCATAACAAGGCCTGCTGATATCATCTATGATAAAATTACCTAAAGAAGTAGTAATAGCCCACCTGTGGTGCGGCATGTGTGTTAAGGAATGTGATCTATAATGTGTGCCATAAGAGAGATAGGTGTGCTGTGCAGTGTTCCCAACATATTACTTGATAGTGGTACTATTCTCACTGCAGCCAGGTGTGTGTGTGTGTGTGTGTGTGTGTGTGTGTGTGTGTGTGTGTGTGTGTGTGTGTGTGTGTGTGTGTATGTGTGTGTGTGTGCGCGCGCGCGCAGAAGTAAGAGCATTTAACATCAGTGTATGGGATCATGGGATCATTGTACATTAGTAGCCTAATGGGTCTAGGTCTCATAAAATCCTTGTCATGTTCTTACCCTTGTTTACATGATCAGCACATATTGCTCCTGTCCACAAGGGACACATGCAGAAACCCTGTGGTGACATGACAGTTGTCCAGGCAATCATATAGATTGCATCTGAGGAGGGCCAATGAGGTGCACTGCTTGCAGGAGTCTGTTTCAATGGTTTGTGAAAGTTTGGTAGACATATCTCCCCCCACCAGCATGTATTAGTAACATCACATACGTGCGCGCACACACACACACACACACACACACACACACACACACACACACACACACACACACACACCTCCATGTATATTTATGTTCCTGTTATCTACAGATATACATTTTTTATGTCTGCGTATGTCTGTATCATTCTACATCCCTGATACTTGTGATTGAAGCTGCAGTATGACACATATATAATGTTGCTCAAAGGATCAAATGTAAGGGCTCAGCTGTAGTTAATGCACTGCCCAACAGCTCCCCTGTGCCTGATGGATGTCACAACACATAAACCACCAGGTGAATGGATGGTGTTATGTATCATGTTGTCTATGCACACATTGATAGAGCACATTGTTTTGGCCCACAGCCTTGCCTGTCCAAATGCAAAAGGCCACATATGGCCAAAATGGCTATTGTAGACACATAGCTAGGATAACAAAAAGTTATCTGACTGCTAGGCTACTAGATGCAGAGAACAGTTGAGAATCAATGTCTCTCTGCAGTGCACACACCCTGTTCAACACAAGCCTACTTAATGTACTCCACTAGTATTCACCTGCAGTCACATATAACATAGACTTAAGCCATGGCATGTGCTGTAAATACTGTGATCTGCCATGTGTAAGATTAGATAGGTAGGGGTTTTAATCTCACTTCAGCCCACGTGTGTGTGTGTGTGTGTGTGTGTGTGTGTGTGTGTGTGTGTGTGTGTGTGTGTGTGTGTGTGTGCGTGTGTGTGTGTATATGTGTGAGTATGTGTGTGAGTATGTGTATGTGCATGCATCTCCCTGCATAACAAATAGGAATCTCACATTGACTTAGAAAGAGGTGGGGTTTTGCATTATTTTGTTTGGTGCAGGTGATGTGCACCTCCAAAGTCCTGACCAGAACAAGGCCTGCTGATATCATCTATGATAACATTACCTAAAGAAGTATTAATAGCCCACCTGTGGTGTGGTGTGTGTGTTAAGGAATGTGATCTATAATGTGTGCCATAAGAGAGATAGGTGTGCTGTGCAGTTTTCTCAACATATTACTTGATAGTGGTACTATTCTTCCTGCAGCCAGGTGTGTGTGTGCGCGCAGAAGTAAGAGCATTTAACATCAGTGTATGGAATCATGGGATCATTGTACACTAGTAGCCTAATGGGTCTAGGTCTCATAAAATCCTTGTCATGTTCTTACCCTTGTTTACACGATCAGCACATATTGCTCCTGTCCACAAGGGACACATGCAGAAGCCCTGTGGTGACATGACAGTTGTCCAGGATATCATATAGATTGCATCTGAGGAGGGCCAATGAGATGCACTGTTTGCCATTAGGTGGGAGTCTGTTTCAATGGTTTGTGAAAGTGTGGTAGACATATCTCCCCCACCATCATGTATAAGTAACATCACATACCAGGTAATGACCTTACAGCAGGTAATACATATACCATTCCACCTACAGATATGTAGCATTTCAAAAACAGCATGGTGAGACAATGCCCTGTATGCCAGGCAGATATCACTTCTGTGTAGTCTATATGACACAAGCTACAATAACAATTATTAAACACAATGTCAGTAGGACAGATACTGGGGAATTGAAGTTCTCTTGTGAGAAAACTTTGTGTTGTGTGCAATTGCCACTGGTGCTTGCAAAGCTACATGAGAAAATGGCCATTGCAGTGAAATACTGGCATGCTGAGGGAGGAGTACATGGAGGTTATAACTACATCATCATCAGGTGACAGTGCCCTCACTAATGACATGAGCATGATATGCTACCCTTCTTTCCACTGAGAAGACACAGTGGTCTATGTTAAAGTAGCTGTAAACCTGTGTTGCCAGGCCTGTGTGGCCAGGTCTGTCACCCCTGAGTATGTACATCAGGTATTGAAATGATGTGCTACTTACCAGGAACATTGCTGTTACTGATGGAAATTATACTACATACACATTTGCATGGGGTTATGGCCATGAGTATGTGAACAAGCAGATGTTCATAAAAGCCCTCTTGTATGAGCATGACATACCTGGGAGATTGTATGACTGCTCCCAGGTTGCTGTGCCATAAAGTGCTTCTTGTCATCCTGTCAGCTACAGCTGAGTCTATGCAGCTGTACAGGTGGTTGCATAAAGCATTGCTGTAGAGGTTACCATACTTGCCTGTCCCATCTGAGGGTAGAGGTGCAATCACACTAATTTTGCCATCCCATAGGAGGTCATCCTTTGCTTTGCTGAAGTTTACTACTGTGTTTGCTGAGGGGTTCAGGTCTGAGTCTTACATATCAGGAGACTGATTTGTGCTTAGATCTTACCATGGAGAATCACAGTGCAGCTGTTACAGTGATCAGCCATATTTGTAAGCACCTAATGCAGTACATTGGCTCCCCTTGTGGGGATATCACTGCACTGATTCAAGTTATTGTAGTTAAGGACATGGAATAACCTTTGGCCAAGTTAGTTTGAGCACTAGTAACCAACACAGTTGGTGGTTAGTGAATGTCACCTCACACCATGGTGTTGTGATGTAGCTTGATAAACACAGGTAGATTCATGTAAGCACAACAGGTATCCTGATTCATGGAGTTGTCCCTGTAGCTGGCAATGGCTTCATTAGGTGGCCTACCAGCACTGAATAGCACCTGCAGTGTCTCCAGGGAAGCACACTGTTTAACCAGCCTGGATGTGTATTTATCTTTAATGACTATGGATACAGCATCTGCATTAACTGACACACTTTTAGTGTGAGTTCTTAACATGTGGAAGGATATGTAGCCTGGAATGGTTATGGTACTGTCCACAGCCTTGAACCAGGTGTGTGTGACTGCACAAATGTCTGCATTTCCAAGGTGGGGACATCTTCCAGTGAGTGGAGTTTAGTGTTGGCATTCCTAGAGTGTACCACCATAACTGTGATGTTGTTTGAGGATGGCGTTTCCTCTAGGGAATGTTTTCCCGTGAGACAATGCCTATAAGGTGCACTATGGTGATGTTAGCAGCCTTGGCCTATACACAAACTCCCAGGGGTGACAGGTGAACATTATCTCTGGCAAAGCATCAATGTCTGTTGAGCAAGTCATCCCAGGCTGACATTTACTGGGTCTCCTTAAAATGACGCCATATGATAAGCCAGTTAGTGACTTCAGTCATGTTCTGTGTGCATTGAGCCATCATCCTAGGTGAAGGTGTAATGCAGCTGAAGGCTATGAGCATACCCACCAGAAACAGACTCTGCAAGCTGAGTCATGTGACTGCATACAGTCCATTGAGGTATGTCTGAAGCTGTACACACCAACAGGAACTATGACATCATCATAATGGCACCTGATGTTGACAAACCTGTGTACATGTGTGGTATGGCATATCCGGGCACCTCACAGACAGCTAAATGTGACCTTTCCCATGTGTTGCCTGGTGAGAGGGACATCAATGTGTCACATGATGTAATCACCTATGAATAATAGGGTTGAGTTTGTGTTTTGCCTAAGGTGTTTGACTAGTGAGACAGTTTAGCATCTGATATGGGTGTGGGTGGAGTACGTGGTGAGGTGCACATGTTGTCATACTGCTTATTGTCATATGTCATAACTGGTGTGTGAGGTAGCATGGAATCAAGGTTTGTTATATTGGCAACATCTTTGTTTGTGTGGCATAGCAGTATAGGGGCAGGGATGCTATCCACATCTCAACAGCGGTTAGTGAAAATGCCATTAGCACTACAGTCTTGCTTGTGTGTACATCACAGCAGGCCTTCACTAGGCAGTGGTGTGAAAGATGTTGAAATGTAACATATTACCTTTATGTAGTTCTCCTAATTTAATACAGCACCTGACAATGCGCTCTATCATGGTTGAGTGAGTACAATGCTTTGCCAGGCATGTGGCCATTGGATTAACCATAATTCCATGATTAGGCATGGTTTCAATAGCATACCTACAAATGTGACAATGTACACCTCCAGCACAGTTAGGGTCATGCTGCTATACCCTTGGTGTTGACAGCCTCAATCACACTATCTGCAGACACTCCTTGCAGTGAAGATGTGGATGTCCGTGCATGTACAGAGAACTTGTTCAATTCTGTGTTCATTAATCTGGCCTTGCTAGTCTACACTGCCTGTCAAGCAGCAAGACACTACATGGGATATTGTGTGACATGATGTGGGAACACAGATACGTGTTCTGATTGCATACATGTACAATATGACATACGTTGGACAGGTGTGGGTACATAGACTTTGGCCAAAGATGGCCACTCCTTTGCAGTACACCTCAGATCTATGGCATGCAGACATGCAGCATGAATCTGTTGAAGGTCAGGCTGCATGAATAGCTGTAAAATTGGCAGATAACAGGGATCACTGCCACTGTGGTGCTTGCTTGAGCATCCTTTGATGTCTATGTCACCAGACATTGAACATCATGCTGTGACACTGCAGCTGTGCTCTGACTCACCATCTGCTCATTACCTTACTGAAATCCGAAGATCCTGGGAATACAAGGCATAAAACATGCCAAACTTTAATTATTTCTCTGATTGCTACTCAGTGCATCTACCTGGAAAAGGGTATGTCAAGCCTTCACAGCCTTGCATGAAGTGGGACAACTATGTGGATGAACAAACAGGCTGTAGCCTGCTCCTCATGTGGGGTTTGGTACTAATGTTTTGCTTTCAGTGAGCGACAAAGTGTAGGAGCATAGTATCACAGGAGAGAGTGGTTGTGGTGGGACCAGCAGTTGTAGTAGGCAGACACCAGCAATTCAGGGGACTCCCCTCTTGTCAGCATTCTTCACAAGGTAATTGTGTCATCGCAGTACACACTGCTTGAGTGGTGTGCAACTGCAGAATAACTGTGCAAACACACCCTACTTATCTTTCACAGGGTGTACATATGACCCCCCCCCACACACTGCTTGCCTATGTTCTGTACAGGCACAGACATGTTGGATGACTACCTTCATGGAAACCATGATGGAATTAAGTTCAATACTTAGTTGCACACAGGTCAAGTAGCGTATAGTGACAAGCAGTGTCCCCAGATGTCTCAGTAGTGTTATTTAAAGCCATGAAAAGACTTATCATGGAAATGGTCATTAATAATGTAGTACACCTGCGGACACTGGCCCAACCCAGTGTGTTTTGTTCAAGGTCAGATCATACCTACCTTAAGCATTGCACCTTACTGATTGTTACAGTATGCGATGGATGAGGGGAAGATGACTCACCATCTACCATGGCCTGAGAAGGCATTTGACAAGATTAGATCTTCAGGCATTGTGGACACAATCTTGAGGTTATTTACAAACTTGTATGTCAGCTGTTGGCTAGTCAAATGTCTGACACTCATTATCTGGGAAGATAGGATTATGTAGACCAGTACTACAATAAATGCAGTCACCAGTGGATTACCCACACACGTCATTCGTGGGACTAACCCTCATAGCCATTCTCTTCTGAGCAGCACAGCCATTATCAGTGACCTCAGGCTGACTACATTTGCAGATGACTGCAAATAAGGAGCTGGCACTTAGACCCATAAAGAACCAACAGTCATCCAGGATGGGCTGACACACACATTCAGGTGTTGTCAGAGCCATTGACACATACTATATGCCAAGGAATGCACGATACTATACTTTTGGCAGTCATCCACCCCCCCTGGAAAATATTGTACTGTCTGTACACCTCCAAAAGTTCACCTATTAGTCAGGGACTTATGGACACAGAGAGTGATCTAGCCATTCACTTTCATTGGTCGGTAAGATGTGGGGCTTCATGCACTGCTGCATAACATATAGAGACAGGTATAGCATGTGAATCTGAGAATGTCATTGTTACACTCTATGTGTCACTCATCACACCTATCAGTGAGTGCAATGCCACCTTTGCTATTAAAGTACGTAGGCATATCTGACCCAGATAACAGCCAGAGAGGTACCACAGTAACCCAATACATAGTGTACATAACATGTCCAGTCCAATCCATGTCAAGGTCATAACTGTGTATTCTGTCTCCTACATGCTTTAGATGGGAGGTATATGGCTCTCATACAGGGAGGTGTCAGATCCGACTGTGTATCACCTGCACATCCAAGACAGGACTAGCATGGGAAGTACCTGTTTTACACAGCTGCATCTTCTGCTGTCATGCACATCATGTGCAAGTTACACAATGAGATGACGGAGAAGGCAATCATAACTGGTTTAGGACAAATGTCTGTAATGGACACAGGGAAATTGTAGATGGTTCATTTCCTATGCCACAGCTTGTAGATGTGTTAGCTCCCAGAACCCAACTTCTACTTATCAAGGGTACCACACCATGTCAGAGATTATGGATGCAGGAGAAGGCTGTCTGAAGCCATTGTCCCTGTTAGCCTGTGATATACATATGAACCTGGAACCTATACTGCTGTACCTTTCTGAAGACATTCTGCTTCTGTGCTGACATTCCATCCTGTGCTCTGACATTTATGGGTTTATTGTAGTTGTGTACCCATAGGTGTGTCCCACACAATCCTGCATTTGAAACATAAACAGTTCTATGAGACACCATTCATTGTGTAAGGATACAGCCATTACAACGTCATCCAACTTAATGTACATAAAATAATGCAGTTTACACATTACAACTGGCAGCACACAATATCTGTTAGTCACCAGTACAAGTGGTATGTGAAAGGCAACAATGGATTAAACAAATACATAGTAATTTATGTAGTCACCCTATCCATCAGACACATAGTTTCATTTCCCTGCATAGATGACAAGGATGACAGGAATGTGGCACAGGTATCATCACTGACACAGGGTGTTGTGTGGTGGTGCAGGAGGCACAGGCTGACCCAATAGGTTGACAAGCATGTGTGTGAGTCAGGAAGGGAAGCAGGCAAGATGGACCATGGAATGTGCTGTGGGTGTCTGCAGGTGACCTGACTGTGACAGTGGTGTGTGACTGTCTGCATAAACACAGTCAAGCTGAGTGCTAGCCTTACATGACTGTATGTTGGACAGCTTTGAGCTGTGCATGGCAGAGCTGACAGTTCACCATCTCCACCCCTGAGCACAGGAACTGGCTCTGCCATGAGTTGCACTGGCACCTCCATACCCATGTTCAGAAGTGGCACTACTACCTGAAGGTTACTGCTGTCTGCTGGGACCATGTCCTCAACAGGAGCACCCAGGTCCACAAGCCCATGGTCTGCCATATCTTGATGTGGACAACACACTCACCTCTGGGGCACTGGATGTACTGCCACTACGAGAGCATGGTTAAGCAAGACCATGCGGACTCTCAGCAGATGTAGTTGCCAACATACATCCACTGGTCCGACGCTTGGCTCCAACCAGACATTCCATCACAGACAATGACAGTTCCAAGAGAGATATTATGCAATCTTTCTCAGTCCACTGTCTTTCCACTGCATCAGTCAACCAATTCAAGGTATCAGCAATGCTGTGGAGGCAGTCAAGGATGTCAGACTGTGCTGCATCCAAAACCCTGAGCATTCGTCTGGAGTTCCTTTTGGAATGTGCCTGTGTCTCCATGATGGCCCTAAACATATGCTGAGTGACACATGATGAGACACCTGTAAAAGTTGGTGGAATGACAGCAGGCCTCCTACGAGCACCCCTGTCAATCTACCTGTGTGGAACCTCGCCATCTCTTTGGCTATGGCCAGTATCAACACTCACTACAGCCATATTAGCCACACTTTCCTGTTAGATGTCTCCACCCTCTGACTGTCCAATATCAGTGGGCTCAGGGGACTGGGTATGCATAGGCATGATGACTGTGTATGGTGATAATGAGGGCAGAAGAGGAATGTCAACCTTTGTGACAGATTTAGCCCCTGCAACCCCCACCTGTGCCTCACTTTGGCCACAATCATCATCATAGTCTGAAGAGACACTGAAATCAGATTGTGAAGGGAAGCGAGACCAACCCTCCTGGTCACCTGCGATAAAAAGGGAAAAGTGGTACATTAATACAAGCACTACTATGCTCTACAGTGCTATCTTGCAATCTATGTTAAGCTGTATACAATGCTGTCAGTATTCCAGACTTCTTTAACCCCCAATCTGATATACCAGGACCTGAGGACATTATTTTCTAACAAACTTCTGCAGTTACTTGTAAAGAATAAGCTCCTTAAACAAGAATCTAATGAGCAACAGTGATGGACACTGCTGATATTTGTCAAAACTCTGCACAGCTGACACATAACACAATCTGTACTGTCCTGCAAATACTGCAAATCTATCAGTGTGGTCACAACTACAAGGCATAGATATGACTGCAAACCATGTTCCATTGGTAAAAATCTATGAGGTTGCCAATCATGCAGACAGTACATCAAGCCAGCTGTCAGGCTTGGGATGACACTTTAGTGAATACAGTGCACTAATTCTACATCTGGAACACAACAGTGTTAATCTTACCAGGAGCAGGAGCATGGCAGCATCTGATTCTTGATGGTCTTGTGAAAATTTGAGGGAGAGGTAATGTAAACAGTAACCCATGTTGCGCTATGACAGGCTATTATCTCCAAATATCTCACACTTACAGTACATACTATGTTAATTGGTATGTTGGTCAAAATCTGAGTGTGAGATTCAAACTGCAACTAACCCCCCCCCATAAAAATACCTCCCACCCACATGAAGCTATGTACACCCTGACACACTGAATTCTACAGTATTCCAATTCTTAATAAACTAAGCATACCTGGACTCTCCTCCTGTGTGTAAAGGGTGGCACCCACAACCATGACATACCATGTGATGGATGCCTGAGAGCAGTCCTGTGATCCTAGGCTCACCAGGAATTCCTCAGTGTCTGACAGTGGTTGTTCCACTGCAGGCCCTCCACCGGTGACACCATGATCCCTGGCCATATGTGCTGCTCTTCTGTGGGCTGTGTTTATCATATCAGTGGCACTGTGTCACACCTGCTCATATGTCCTGTTCTGGTGACTAATTGCATTTCCTTTGCAAACCAGGTCAGCCCACAATGCTGCCTGCTCTTCCCTGTTTGTTCTCCCCCGGACAGCAGGAGTTGATGGTGCTGATGTAGGGCATCTAGGATAGTGTAATTTTCTGCCTCTGTAAAAAGGCCCCAGCATCGGGGATACATATTTACCTAAAGACACCAAAATGGGAACATATGTCAGGATCACATACGTGGAAGTATAGTATGCAGAGATACAATAATAACAGATGGCTACCAGTAGTCACTGTTTGGTTACACATCTCATATTCAGCACCATGCAAGCATAGTAAGATTGTGGATGCAAGTAAGGTAGTAGCAGTAGCCATCTATCCCCTGCTTGTGCCATGACAAAAACTGTTGTATGATCACACACCCAACACTACAGCCCATGAAGTTGTGGCCAGTATGTGTGAACCCCCCCTTATAATATTTAAAACCAGCAGTGACACACAAATACATCACAGGATTACCACCGCTATCAGCAGGAAATTTCTAGGAGAGTGGTGTACCTAATTAACACAAAGCATTCTACCCTTACTATACCCTAGTCCCTCTGTAGGTGTAACACATGTGGAGATCAATGACATGTCATCATTAAAGTTCTAAGAAAGGCTTAATGATCTAATCCCCATTCCCACTAAGTATATTGAAACATATACATCATGTTGGAAACAAAATGGTTACATACTTGATGGAGTACAATACTCCTCTCTTGAATGGTACAGATATATAAATGTTGTGCCAACAAGTTGAACATGCAAAGTAACTCTCGTACACAATGTTTCTCCTAGCTAGCTGCTTGCCTTTTTAACATGATTCTCTATTAGCAAGTGATTGCCTCTAAATCAATATGTGCCTCTGAAATGCTAATTGCAGCCAACACAACTGATTTTCAGTATAATCAGCTAATCCCATGCAACCACTGAACAAGATATAAGGCCTCAATGTAGATTACAACCCCTTTGTCATATGTTGGATTGGAAAATAGTGGGGGATAGATTCTACATCATGGCAGGGAGAATGTCCGCAGCAGCTACTATTTACTACAAATAAATGTGCTACAGGCTAAAGCTGAAGGTGATGCTCTAGGCAATAGGCATAGGCAAAAGGGGTGAACACTTTGCAGGACAACAAGCTTTAAGAGTAAGTGTGGTACCTGTGACAGCCTTGTTGTATAGGCAGAGCCAAACTGAGAGTACCCACCCCACTGGGAAGTAAGATATGCATGTCAGGTAAGTCTGTCAGCCAATGGTATTAGTAACACAATGCAAGGCAAAATGCTTGGTGTTTCCTAGAAAAAAGGTAGGTGTACATTAACCATGATGTCACACAGCTAGACAACTGCCAAGTCAAGTGTTATGTCATGGTAGTCCCCTGCTGAATGTGTGCTGGCACCCCTTGCATCTAGCTCAACCTCCATATACATATGTTACTTGTGCAGCTGTGGTTGTCTGTGATATCACCGACAACATAGTGTGGGCTGCAATGTGATATTACTGGGCCACAATTTCAGTACACAATTTAACAGCCTCTGGGAATTCAGGCTACTGCATTACCTGACATTCTCTGCACTTTATAGTGTTGTACTAGGAATAGGTAAGAGTGGTCCTATCTGTAGGCCTTTGCTCTCTATTATTTAGATGCAGACATTCCAACTGTACTGCTTTGGGTGGATAAATAGGTGATGAAACAGACATAGATATCACACTTTATAATACTGATGGCCACATACATGTATTTTCATTGGTAGACCCAGCTGTACTTGAATACAGTACCATGTGTACCAAAAAGTAATGTTTTAAATGCATTTTACAGACTGAGCTACAGAGTCACTGGTATAGCAGTTGAACTTTTACATGTTGTAGTTATCATTCCACAGTTATCTGCTGTTAAAGACCGCACTTACATCTATTATTATGTGTTTGGCTTTAGAGTGTTGTATTTGTATACCAGAGTCCCAGTTAAAATCTTGTTTTCCTTTAATGTTTTATCAAGTGTGTTAAGAAATGTTGTAGACACAATTGCAGGGTTACCTGCTATCAAATACCTCACTTACACTAAGCTTATGTGCTTGCCTTCATAGTGATGTATTTGTGTATTAGAATGCCAATTACAGTACTATTTTTCTAGTAATCTCTTAGCTGATTTGCATGGTGTGATGTGAAGAGCAGCACCGTTTAAACACACTTAATGAGGAGAACTTCAGCATTAGTATGTTTTGCTTAAAACATTTGTATTTGTTAGCAGCCTTGTGACTTGGCTGGAGGATCCATTGCTCTGCAAGTGCAATGGTCAAGGGTTGGAAATAAGATGCAGGTGTACTTTTTGAATGTGATTAATATTTTTCCAAAAGCATATATCAATATATCGGTATTAAGCATTGGTAAGCGATGTGGCGCACTGGCCCATGTTGTACAAAAACAATTGAAAGAAAAGAGAAATGGGGAGATAGAACAGTGGTGCAAAGGTGTGCAAGCAGGAGGAAAAACATAATGACAGGCAGGTAAGGTTGTGCAGGACAGGTGTAGGAAAAAAACATAGGTATCCATTTCTTCAACAGCAACAACTATGCACTTTCACAAATTTTTTAGCTGAATTTGGACTGTCACCCCCAGAGAGAGGTAATGACAACATAACTGCATTATCAAGCTTACTGGACCAAATGAAGTGTGTCCAGTGGACATGTTTGTGAAATAGAGATCTATGTATTAGATGAGGTTTTTGTGACAAGAGCCCATTTTTTTAATATGAGAATGGAATGTTGGGGAAGGGACATAGTTACATGTGGGGGAGGTAAGTTGGAAGGTGAGAAAGCTTTTGCAGACAGACAAGACAGACAAAACAGCAGACAGGGTTGGTGTGTGACACAAGACGGGGGTGAACACCTTGGACAGGGAGGGTGTTGTGGAATCCCAGTCCAATGAGCATCCACACAGTAGCAGCGTGACTGAAGTCCTCACCCATGGGACTGTCAGTAATGTTCCATCACTACCCCTGTGGTAGCAGTGGTGGAAGCTGGTGTCCAGGGAAAGGCTGCCCTACCAGAATGGTGAGCATGCTCTCCATCCAGCGCAGGTGTGAACCAACAGTTCAGAGGAACACCCTGTGCACCATACCTGGCAGTTCTTAATGAAATGACAAAATCACCCCCTCAACCTCTGCTCCCAGAGGGGAGCCCAGCCCCAGCCCGTGGGTTGGAACTACCCTATGCCACAGGTAGTGCAGGGGCAGGAAAGGAGGCACCACCAGGCTGTGTCCCATGTGTGCTGGTCCCCAATGCCATGGACGGGGAGCCAAGGTAGGTGTATCTCCTGGAACTGTACTACCTTGTTGCACTGTAGCAAATTAAATATAAACATAATATAAGATAGGTAATAACCAAACAAATGTTAGTATTAACATAATGGAAGATAATATTGATTAATCAAAATACATATTAAGGTATATTATGAGGAAAAAAGTAAAAAATGCACCAAGATAACACACAGCAAACACAAAGCGCTTACCACTTTGTACTTTGCTGTGATTAAACGTTTGCTGTGTGTTGTTATCTTGGTGCATTTTTTACTTTTTACCTTTCATTTGGATTTATTTCTGCACCAAGGTTTTACCCAACACGGTTTCTTTGGTTTTCTGTTTATATTATGAGGAACACAATAATAAATAACATAACAGTAAGTATGTTAACAGTAAACCAGTATGAAATAACACAAAAGGCCAACATACCAGTTAGTTTTAAATAATATATCAATATCAAATCATAATAATAAATAACAATAAATTAAAGTAGACATGGGGTGGGGAGATAGAGAAAAACATACCATTAGTGACCTCACAAGTGATATTACTACACAGACTAATAATACATACTTCTAAAGGTGTGCAGTGTCAGTTGTGAGTACAGTGACTCCAATTCTTGTATAGATGATATTGCACGTACATACCTCTCAGCCTGTTAGCATGGGACAGTATGGGCCACGCACTAACAAATGCAGGTACACATTTACAGGGAACTGTTTTATGTAGTGTGCTCATACATTACTACCAAGGTGCTCTGTAAATGAATTTGCCAATAAATTGCATTCCAAGTAATGTCACTTATCTGCTAATCAATGACCAGACATATGGGGCATCAGTCATCACATTCCGAAAAAATCATGACAGTTGAGAATTATGTTCATGTACATTAAGTAGACTAGACAGCTGGTGATTTCTTACTTGGCTGCCATGGGATTAGAACCCACAGGCTGTGACACCAGAGACAATGTGCACTTAATTTATCAGCTGAGTGCTGTCAGGATAGAAAAGACATGCAGTGCATGCAGGACTACTTCACACTTATTGGAAAGGATCATCTGGCACTTATACACATGGATATCTGCCCAGAATGTGAGCTACATTACCAATATACCTTGTTCCTGGAGTGGGAGGAATACATAGCATTATTTCACTAAAAATTGCCATAACAGAGGCTTGAACTTTACTGTGGGTATTGTACTACATTTATTAGGCATTTTTTCTGCAGTCTTTATTCATTTCCTTTTCACAGTTGACTGGTGTGAGATAAGAACACACATGCCTGAATTCAGCCAAACTGCACACATATTTGAACAGATTACTTATCAGAGCACAATCTTGCTTTAAACGTTATTGAGAATGTCCCTTAAAATGTGGCGATGTCTGGCCAGAACTTCAGCTACCTTACCCATATGTCTTGTTCCTGGAGCAGGAGGAATATACAGCATTATTTGACACAAAATGGCCATAACTCAGGCTTGAACCTTACTGTGGGAATTCCACTACATTTATCTTTTTTTTTCTGCAGTCTTTATTCATTTCCCTTTTACAGCTGAATGACATCAGATTATACACACATACAGTCAATGTAGGCATACTGCACTCTTATTGGAACAGATTAGTTATCAAAGCACAACCCTGCTTTATACTTTATTGATAATGTACCTAGAAATGTTGCATTTATACACATGGCTATCTGGCCAGAAATTCAGCTAACTTACCTATATACCTTGTTCCTGGAGTGGTAGGAATATACAGCATTATTTGACACAAAATGGTCATAACTCAGCCTTGAACCTTACTGTGGGTATTGCACTACATTTATCAGGCAGTTTTTTTTGCACTCTTTATTCATTTCCTTTTCAGAGTTGACTGAACTCAGATCAGAACACACATGCAGCGACTAGAAGAATAGGGAACACTTATTTGTTTGAAAACAGTACATATGACAGCACCATCACCATTTAAAATCTATTGGTTACTGTTGCTTCAGGTCTGGCATGTCCAGCATGGATAGCTGTTTCAGTCTTCTGAGCAATAACTCATTTACCCTCATCATTACCTGAGTGCAGTCTACAGCATGTTTCACACAATGAGCAGAGCAGAACAGTGACTGTTAATCTGGGTATACCACAATATCAACTAATGTTTAGAAGATATACTGCACAGTAATACATTTACTTGATTTAACTTGCTTTGCCATTTGAGGTAGGCACTGACACATTGCTAAACATGTTACATTTCCCAGGTATGTCATACCTGACTGTTACGACTGCAATCTCTGTAAATAATTTATTTTGATAGTACATTGTACATTAGGTTAATACTTTGATGTTTCCCTACTTACCACACTCAAGCCTCATCCTGGCCAGATGCCCTGCATGGAATTGGACATTGCGAGCCCTCTCGTCTGCAGCTGTTGAAAGAGAAGTAAACCATTATGCATGCCAGTTTTGTACTGATTCAGCTTGTATATTTCTAAAATGCTAACAAACATATTTACATATCTGTGGGGGTATGCCCAGCCCTAGCCTGTTGGGTCCTTCACTTCAGGTTGTCATAGTGGTGGCAACACTGTTTACCAGTGCGGGGGATGCCAATAGCACTGGTAAGATCCAAAGCTAAATGATCCCAGGCCGCAGACTTATATTCTGAGCCCTGGTAATCGTCCTGCAGCAGCTGGGGTTTGTAGTCTTTCACTAGGAGTCCAACGAATACTCTGGACTCCTGCACACACCACCTCTGCACCCAAAAGTGCGCTCCCTCTGCAAAACCACCAGGCATACCAACAGCCAAGTGAGACTCCAATGAATGGTGTGAAATTCCCACTTTATGGCCTTAATATGGGCTGCTTTCCTGCCCTTACACATAATACTGTAACTTTCAAAAAAGTGCCACATTGCTTAGCATCACGCAAACCAGTTCAGCAGAGTTTAGCATTGTGCAAGCTCACACAATCCATGTTTCAGTGAGGTTTAGCAGTGTGCAAACATTGTAGACCATTCACCATGTTTAAGTGGTGCTTAGCATCACACAGCTTTTCAAATGTAACAATTTTTTATTTTGAACTAAACTGCCATTTCAGTCATGTCACACATTTTCACAGCAATAAATGTAAAAGGTATGACTGGCTAGGATTCAAACCCAGGACCTACTACACAGTAGGTTGTAATGCAACCTATCTAGCCACCTAGACAGTAGATAAAACCAGTATATATTGTATACTATACAATATATACAATATATATGTATACTACTAAGGTGCCTGTTAGCATTGCTCAGCACCACACCACACTGTGCAAACATGCATTAAAAGAAAAAAAAAAGTATTGTGTAATTGATTACATCCAGTTTCTATTTTTAGATATATGGCAGATCTCTGCTATGTATGTATAAGCACAACTCAGCAATGTTAAACACTGAGCCGCGCCATGCAAGCAGGCACAATTAAAAAATAAAATAAAATAAAAATAAATAAATAATTATTGCACAAGTTTCTATTTTTAGATATATGGCAGGTGTCTGCTATGTATGTATAAGAGCAGCTTGGCATTGCTAAGCACCTCAGTTGCAACCCAGAAGTTACAGGTAGGAAGTGTTGCTTATCAAGTATTTTGAGACATAAAAAGACTAGCCCCAGGATTCAATAAAATCTGTGTAGGCTCCGTGTAGAGCAGCTGCATTTCCCCCTTGGCAGTGCACCATGCATATTAATCATGGAGTGCTGCCGAGGGAGATCACAGTAACATGGATATTGAATCCGTGCAAGCAGCAGTGTAGAGGCTGTCCTGTACTTGTGGTCTGTCCAGGAAATTCCTGGACAGATGGTAAGCAAGGGATAGTAATCATTGTAATGTAGTTTACTATTGTATAAATAGTTTTATTTATTTATTTATTTCAAACGTAGCAAATTTTTCAAAAGAACTGTGAGCAATTCCACCTGTCAATAAAGCAGCAAAAAAACAAAGTTGCTGAAAAGACTAGTAAAGCATACCTTAAATTACTTATTGACTTTTTTCAGGCAATAGAAATTGAACTGAATGGCAAGATTGCACAACAGCAATGTGAACTTATGAATGCAGCCAGAGAGGAGAGGGCAGAGACTTACTTGAATGAGTTGATTGAGAAAGTTTTGCACTATGAGTAAAGACTGCTACAGCAGAAAAGGAAGAAGTTAGCGAGAGACGTGTTTGACTTCTCGCATCAGCATGTCTTTACTTGGCCTAGGAATCATACTGCCCCTGATGAGATTGAGACCAATCAGCCAACAGAATCGGCGGAGTCGTCCAATCAATCAAATGCATTGGATCATTTATCCAAGCCATTGTCTTCTTCCAATGCTACATCGCCGGCACCTCCTACTTCTGTTTACTCTACTCCGTTGGTGGAATCTTCACTTGTAGCTGGTTCTAGTACCACTCCCTTGGTTACTGATCTGTTACCAGTAGTGAGATGAAAAATTATACAAATGCTGAAGGAGCAGGTTTTTCCATCTTTTCCCCTGCCGTTTCAGAACCAGTGGAAGAGGTTGTTCAACAAAGGGGCACAACAGGGAGGACAGAAAAGGAAAGAACCACCATCTTCCTTCCAAATGAGAATGTTAAAGAAGATGTTGGGTTTTGAGGGGCAGGACTAGTATGGAATATATTGAAATATGAGTTAACTGAAGCAGAATGCTCCTTATTGTCAAAAGGATTGACTTTTATACCTTGCATAAAGTCTGACTTTAGTGACTCATTGGTTCAACTGCTTTTGTTTGCTTGTAATGTTGCATTAAAAAAGTTGTTTGATAGTAATGGAACCAACAAGGTTTTGAATTTTTAAAAAAACTAGTGTATTTGTATAGAAATATTTGTCTAAGCTTGTGAAAAAGACTTGTATGATGGTTATAACTGTCAGAAATGCAATTTACATAACAATTTATCTAAAGATGAGCAACTGGCTCTCCATAACTTGCAAAGAAATGACAACATAGTGATTTGTCCCTCTGACAAGGGTGGGCCAATAGTGATATTGGGCTCTGATTATTATTATTTGGAAATGCAAAGTATGTTATCTGATGCAACTGTTTATAAGATTGTCCCATTGATCATTGTACAGTCCATGATGAATCGTATTAATGATACACTTTATGAAAGTATGTGTTTAGGTATTTATGACCATGGAGCTATTTGAATTCTTTTTAGTTGACAAACCACTCATTCCCCAGATGCATGGACTTCCAAAAATACATAAACATCATACTAAACCCAAATTTAGGCCGCTAGTAGCTGGAGCAGGATGGCTCACTGAGCAGATGTCAATATACTGAGAAAAACAGCTTAGGATGGTTTTGGATGATAGTCCAGTTGTATTTAAAGACACTGAGCATTTTTTAAGTGATTTGTATAAGGTAACTACAGGGTGGATGAAAGAAGAGTTTGATTTGTTAATGACCTTGGATGTAGTATCCTTATTCACATGCATTCCCGATCAACAGGGAATTACTATGGTTAAGGCATGTTTGACTAGGTATGGCAAGTATGGGATACAACAGATTGATTTTATATGTAGTTTATTGGAAATGGTACTTGAACATAATTTTTTTTGTTTAAAGACATTTGTTATTGGCAAACAGCAGGGGTGGCTATGGGCACTAGCTGTGCCAATTCCTATGCAAATTTAGTAATGATGGAATGGGAACAGTAACATGTACATGAAGGAGGTAATTTTCCAGTTTGCTTTTACCAATGTTTTGTCAATTACCTCTTTATAGGTTAGAGAGGTGATGAGATTGACTTATTATAATTTGTCAATGTTCTAAACAGCAGTAATTACTTCCTTAAGTTTACTTTAAATAAATCAGCTGTATCTATTGAATTTTTGCATGTAACAGTCTTAAAATACAGAAGAGGGTATATCCACAAGGATACACAGGAAGGATTGTTACTGTCCTTCATTTCTTTATAGGGACAGCATGCACCAGCCACATATTTTTGCTAATATAGTATGCACAGTGACCACCTTATTGATTCTTTACCTTTCGGGGAATTCAAACGTATTGCATGTAATACTTCTGAGAGGAATAATATTATGTTGGAATTTGATAGAGTGTATCAGAAGCTTTGTGCTGGGGTTATTCTGATGAAAGTGTAAATTTTGCTAGATTAAAGGTGGAAAGAGAATTGGGCTTAAGGCATAATGAATTCAGTTCTTGGAATAGGAAACATAAAAACAATGGGGGAAACAAGAGGGGCAAGGATGAAAAGGCAATGGATGATAGGGACCAAATATTTTTTGTTTCCAGATTTTCAGGATTTTCCCATATTTTTAGAAGTACAGTATTGGCATTGTGGCCTATCATTATGAATGATGATGGCTTAAAGGATATTATTCCAAGGAAATTGACATTTTCTTTTGGGAGGTTTCAAAATTTAAAAGAATTAGTAAGAAGTAAGAAAAATAGGGTTAAGGTAGCAAATGCAGTTGCCCGTGCTTGTGGAAGATGTAAGGTATGCAATAAGATCAGGAACCTAGATGGGACTAGAATTAATGTTTTTTTTATATAATGCCAGGGATTATTTTGATTGCAATTCTTTTGGGGTTGTTTATGTTATTGGGTGCAACTGTTCAGTACCAAAATGGTATGTAGGGCAGACAAAACGTAAGGTTAAAACAAGAATTTTAGAACATCTGGGGGATGTTAGAAATTCAAGATTAGATAGCCCGGTAGCTAGTCACTTCCATAAAGAACATGGGGGTGCTGTTAAGGACTTAATTTTTAGTGTTGTAGCTAAACCTTATGGGTCAATGGAGTCTGATAATAATTTTCTAAAAAGATTATTAAATTTGGAGTCTAGATATATTATTAATTTTAATACTCTTTTTCCAAATGGTATGAATTTGGAAATTTGAATGTTAAAAATTAAAAATGAATCAAGTTGGAATGTGTATGAATTATTTATTCATTTATTTATATGTTATTTATTAGGATAAATACTTTATTGATTGATTGATTAATTATATAATTATATAATTTTTGTAAGTGGTATATAAAGACTTGTATTTCAAATTGTAAGTTATTCCATTGAAGGCGAAGGCCGAGGTACCAGAATTGTAATAAAACTCAAAATCTTTCTACAAGTCTGGCTGTTATTTTCGTTGCTGAATCTTGGAGCTGTGTGGTACAATTTATTTTTGGAGGTGTTGGAGTTGTTTTTGTGGTTAATATAGTGGAAGGTCAGGTGTTAAGGATATCGTGCCTGTCCTGTGAGAACTCTGATTTTGTTCATGAATTGGATTATTTGAAAAATGTATTTATTGAGAGCGGTTACAGTCCATGAGAAATAGAGCAAGTGTCTGTAAAGGTAAGAGGAGAGAGGGAAGGATGAGGGACCCCATATTTTTCTAATAAGAGTAGATCTAAGAGAGAAAAACAGCAAGTTGACCAACGTACTCCAGTAGTGCTATCCTACACCCAAGATAGGATTATGAACATAATTAGTAGGAACTGGCATATTTTTAATGGTGAATGATAAGATCAGTGAACTTACGGGTACACGACCTAGATTTATTTATAAAAATTGGAAGAATTTGAAACAGCAACTCTGTTACCCCAGGATAGGTAGCTTATTGGACTACTTAGAAGCAGGAACATGTAAATGTGGAACCTGCACATATTGTGAATCCATAGATGAATCAAAATTTTTTAGACATCCTGACACCAGACATTTATCACGGTTAAGGGTTAGGGCAGATCACAACACCCATAATGTTATGTATGTGGCTCATTGTGCAGGCAGTTTTAAATATTATGTAGGAAAGACCAATTGCCGTCTTAGGGAAAGGATCAGAGATCACATCTATTGCATTAGGAAGGGGTATGATTATAGTACCTTAGCAAAGCGCATTCTTGCATCAGGAGATACACATACTTTTTTGTTTCAAGTTTTACATATACAGGCAGAAAGTATAAGACTTGGAGATGTAGTGAACAATACTGAAAATGCAGAACTTCAGTGGATTTTGGGTCAGGGCTGAACAGTTGTGTTCCCCTTAAGCCAGTGTTGAAGGATAGGAAATTAAACAGCTAAGTTTTCACTTTTAAATGTGTTCATGTCTTTCTAAGATCTTAATTAATGATTTTGGAGGAATTTTACTGTTTTATGATTTGGTTCCATGTTAAGGGTTTGATGTATTTAAATTGTTTGTAGTTTATGTTATTTGTGTCTGATGAAGTAATGTGGTTCATTACAAAAGCGCTTACACTTCATTAAACATTTGGATTTTATTAATGCTCTTTGCCTTCAGCTACTTTGGTTTTTTGCTGCCTTATTGACTGGTGGACTTGCTCACAGTTCTTTTGGGGAATTTGCTACATTTGAAATAAATAAATAAATAAAACTATTTATACAATAGTAAACTACATTACAATGATTACTGTCCCTTGCTTACCATCTGTCTAGGATTTTCCTGGACAGACCACAAATACAGGACAGTCTCTACACTGCTGCTTGCATGGATTCAATATCCATGTTACTGTCATCTCCCTTGGCAGCACTCCATAATTAATATGCATGACGCACTGCCGAGGGGGAACTGTGGCTGCTCTACATGGAGCCTACACAGATTTTATTACTCCTGGGGCTAGTCTTTTTTGTCTCAAGATACTGGATAAGCAACACTTTCTACCTGTAACTTCTGGGTTGCAACTGACCCTTAAGAACTATACCTTTCAGTCTATTTTTGTAAAATACTTATTTTATGCTCTACTTAGAAACTGTCTTTTCTGAAGACAGTAACCAACCACTGAACTCTCAAAGTAACAAGAAGGCTTACTTGGCTCATAAACACAAAATACTATTTCTTAGTCTTGGCAATTTCAACACATTTTTCTTATAGTCCTTGAAAACTATAAGGCAGGCACTTTGTGTAGATAAAATTTATTTCCATATAGCAACATATTAGAAAAAGGTCTCCCTTCTATCTTTCTGAAGACAGTTAAGGCTTTCACATTGGTCCCTTACAAACCAGTCACCACTCCGGTAATTTCCCTTTACATAAGAAACAGATTACAAACATTATTCATAAGACATTGGCAATCTCTTTTCTATCCACTTTAGCTTTGAGTTTTGAGGAAAAAAAACGGTGTTGTCTTAGTATAAAAAAACAGGGTACACTTTTTTTCAAGCTTTTCCGCTGTTCCCAAGTTAGCATTTTGCTGATTCAAACACTTAGAAATATCATAGGTTAATGCATACAACTCTACATTAGTAGCACGCATAGTCTGAAATTCTGTATTAGCACTATTATTTTCATACGTCTGCATGTTAAGGCAGTCTCTAACTAAATGCCCACACTGGCAACATATAGAGCATTAAAGTTTCTAAACTATGTATTTAGTCCCATTCTTTTCCATGCATTTTTTTAGTGTTTTTTACAACGTTTTCCTGTTTTACCTCTAAAACAAAGACTTACCATTCCCCTTTGTGTATTTGCCTGGCAGTCTTTTCCTAGCATGTCAAATGGTGATTCTGCTGTCATTACCTGTCCTGCATCCAGGTCACATTCCTTCTAAAACCATGACATGCTGGTTGTAACCTGGTAGCTTTGCTGTTGGGATACTTCTGTAAATTTATCTTTGTGCCTATAAAAACCTACTTAAAAACTGTAAGGACACTCTTGAGCTCAAGCAGCTAAGGTGTGACCTCGTTGTGTCAATAAACATACTTCTGCATTTGCTGGAAACAGCATTATTAGTACCTGGCTGTCCTATCTTCATAATGATTCATTTGCATGATACTTGAACTTGTTCTCCATCTCTCAGTTATGTTTGAGTGATGCCTGTAGCTCATTTTGTTTCTCTCTCTTGACTTCTTCCAGTATTTAACACTAGCAATTTTTCTTTTGCCACTTTCTCGCAATCTTTCTGTAAGAGTCCTGCGTATCTCTCTTCTACTTTCCATCTTCTTTCAGCTTTACCACTCTGGTTAATACTTCTTTCTTCATACTAACAGCATTATTTTTCCTGAGTGTCAGATGGCAATTTCTCTTCATAGTCTTGAACTCTGGTCTCCAGTTCTTGATTCTTCTGCTGCATTTCTTGCATTTGCAGATGCATTTTTTTCGGTTGTTGGTGCAACCTTTGTTCCTCTAGTCTCTTTCAATTCTTAGTGATTATCTCAGTGAAGTTTCAGACATTAAAATTGATAAAACCAAGTAGAATATACTGTAAAGGGCAAAAAATGTCTAGATTGGCAAACAACCATCCATATTTTTAAGAGCTTTCATTCAAAAATTACACTGAAATTCATCAGACGTTTCTGAGGAAGAGCAATGTAACTTTTGAATGAAGGCTCTTAACTTGTTCAGTGAATACAGATGTTTGTATGGCACTCTAGAGTGTATGGGATTTATCTTTGGTAATTCCATTATTCTGGATTTGGGCCTATAGATGCTGCAGTAGTAGGTCTTCATTCTGAATCTTAGTGAAATTTCAATGGTGATATGGCTAAGAAATATATTCACTGGACTAGACTTTTGGCTACAATTAATATCCCACTCAGTTAACCTGTTACTGGTATGGATAAGTGTCTCTTCAAGCACTGTCTAAAAATGTGAGTTTCTCTGTAAATAAAGTCTAGGTTCATGAAACTTGTACTGAAGGTTGCTCATTTATATTTCATCTAACTTTCTGAGACACATTTGCTTATCTTGTTCAGATTACACACTTTCCTCCAAACCTCATTAGAATGCAGGTAAATGCCCTGCAAACCCTGCTGTAAAGATGGAGTATTTTGAAACATTGTACAGTTTGTCTATTCCAGGTCTGTATGGCAGTGGTACACTGCTGTAGACTGAACTTTCATGAGAACAACCTCTTTACTGCCAGATGATTCCTTTTATAATAAGGATACAATTTTCATTTTGAGAAGCAGGACCTCTATCTGTTAAGAAACAATTGATACCAGGTTTACAAATAACTGTTTATTTAATAAAAGTAAACAACACCTTGTTAATTCATACATACTTGTTAAAACACACTGTTCAATAGACCAGCTGCATAGATATTTCTCTTACAAAGTGTCTCTGTCTCAATTTAGCACTATTTCTTGTAGATCAACATTCACATTGATTGATTTGCATTTCCAAATGCAGATCATTCATTAGTGCTTGTTAAAGCGCAATATAAAAAGGTGTAGCTGGGATAATTTCTGCACCCAGTTTCATCTACATGACATATCTATGATTCTATTAATCTTTTGAAAATTCACATTTAATCCTCTTTAGGAAAATACTAGATTATTCTGTACTTTACTTTAGCACATTGCTTGTTTAAGGACTTGCACTTGTTTTTGTAAATACAGTTCCCAAACATGGACCACTTAAAATGATATGAAAACTTGGTTCACGAATAACAAGCAGTGTGTGTTGGCCTGGGAAACAAATTTCATCAGACTTTAAGCCAAAGTCAATACAGTACCTCTTTTTTTTTTTTGTATGGCCTAAACAGTCTAAGCCAGGCTGTTTAAAACATACATAATTTATTCCCACGTAGCACCAGATTATAAATTCCCCAAGCCTTCTGAACACAGTTAAAGCTTTCTTTATAGTTTAGGTACACTCACAGCCCAACATGAGACGTGTTTTATCTGACAATTTCTCTTCAGATTAGAACAGGCAACAAGCATGCTTCACAACATGCAGCCCTCTCCATTCTAAACTATCAGAAAAAACAAACTTTCTTGTTCGATCAGGTAGCACATTGCACTTAGGGTGCCTCTTCTTATCTTCAAAGCAGATCCAGAAAATTCTTTTACTCTATTTTAACTTTCAGATACAACAGTTGCACAAAGCAGTTCAATAGTTCATTTACTCTCTCTTTTCTGCTTTATACTCCTTAAAATTTCTTACAGCTACTTAAAGATAGCTACTTAAAGATTAAGTCCACCAGTTTCACTTACGTTGAAATTGTCTGTTTTGCAAATCCAGTGATCATCCAGGTTGCCTTATTTCCATACATCTACATATTATTGGTGAAAACCACACAGAATGCAAAAAAATTAAAAAATAAAAAAACAAATTCACTAGACTCCTCATTGTTTGAACAGTTGTGCTGAAATGCATCATCACATCACCTGTATACATAATGTGGTTTAAGATCCAGGACATGCAGGGCTTGAGACAGCAATGTCACTGAAACATTCATTACTCATTGCATACTTTTGGAGGATTTTGGGTAGTATTCATAGTCGTTATGCAGGCACATTAAGGATAGCCTCGCTGTCTGTGAATAGGCTAGCTAGGCTGCCATTCAGAGTCCACTTATGCTAATGCATGATGGCAGTGAGCAAGCATAAGCAAATTAAGTAGTAATGAGATCTAAATGAGGAATGATGTAACCCAGCGAATGCTAATGAAGCATCCTCTCACCTATTTGCAATTCATAATGTAATTTTCCCACTTTTCTTTATCATCGACAGATATGTTATGTAGAACGGAATTTCACCAATCCTATCTCCTTTGCAATCCATGACAATGTTTTCACTTGATACTAGCCTTACTATTTCCAGGTGTAAGTTGCTGTCTTGGCAGAGCCAAGACTGCCTGCACCCAGAAGTGCTCATTGGCCAAGAAAGCAGAGATCTAGGTAGAGAATAACTCACTATAATCAAGAGGTGCTTGATAATTTCAAAGTGGACAGGGATATTATAAGGGTCTTAGTGAGTATGCATGACCCCCATGAGCATACTGGAGGAATGTGTGTACTTCATATACCTGTGGATACATATAGTCCTCAATATAACTGTCACTGAGACCTTCCAGAAATAGACTGGAGATACATTGGGACATACCTCTCAACCTGGAATTGTACAAAATCTGGATATAGGGCCATGAAAAATAGGTACTGGCCAAAAATCTGTACACTGATTAACATAACATTTGCATACATAATTATGTAACCCACTCCAATGAGATCGTGGGATACCAACTTTTAAATGAAAATTAAAGAAGAGGCAAAATATTAAACACAAAATAAAAATAAAATGAACAATCTTGTATCAAGCTTTAAACTTGTGCAAAACTAAACTACAATTTTCATTTATAAAAATAAAATTAACTGCCTCTAAGCTCATTGCTTAACTGTACTCTGCTATTCAAAGATGCTTACTTATTTCTAAGTGTGTGGTATGCTTTCTATGTGACCATCCCACCTCACCCCCTCAGCTACCAGGGAGACAGCAAGTGACCATGCACCTTACAGACCACACAATAACTCATGGGAAGTTAGGATCTAAGAATTCTTCTCTAATCTGCATTCAGTCTGCCTTGACTAGTTTATCTGTCCTTTGTTACTGATGCTCAATCTTACTAAAGGAAGGGGTCATGAGGGTCACACTTCCTAATCCTTTCTACGGAGAAAGAAATGTCTTTTGATTCTTCCACTATGGAGAGAAGTTTGGGGCAAAGGTTGGGAGCCTATTCCCTTCACCACATAACTCATGTGTACACACACACACACACACACACACACACACACACACACACACACACACACACACACACACACACACACACACACACACATACACACAGACACACACACCAGGAAAAACATTACTTGACTTGAAAAGAGAGAGTTTGAAATAGGACACCAAATGAGGTCTGGTTAGCCACAGAAGAGACATCTACAACTCCTTGAAAGTGTTGGCAAGTGGCAATGCATGTTTTTGATACGTTAATACAAGCAGACAAATTCCAAGAAAATGCAGTCATCAACATCAGACAGGCTATGTGAAGACAGGAAAGGGACTGCAGCTGAGTTTTGCAAATGAGAGACAATTAAAGAAAAGCTGTGGTTACTTCTGTTTAAGGGCTTGTTTTTCTCTGCATGGCTCTCATACCTCTCAACCTCCTTGCCTAAGAAATTTGAGCAAAGCTTAAAATAATGTACTAGCATGCACGCGTGTGTGTGTATTGGAGGGTGGTGGCAAAAAAGACAGATTTAAATATAACTTTTACAAACTTAGAAAGTCATTAGAATGATGTTTTTTGTGCAACCATGCTTTTCTGAAGAATATTTCTGAAATGTTTGTCATTATTTATTGACTTCAATCTTCAGCGATTTGCCAGAAAAATCACAAATTTTATGAGGAAGAGGAACAAACCAAAAATATGAGGCAAAAATCTGGACAGTGCAGAGTTATGCCTGCCTAACAAATTTTAACTAAACATACATTTCATTTCACAGGTAATTAAATACGGTACATCTCACAGCTTGCACTGTAGTACGTACTTTCTTCTCTTGCGGTAAACACTACAGACTTATTCATGCTGCCGCACAAACTGCCATTTTCCAACTCTAGCCTAAAATAACATACATTTATTGCTGCTGTTGGTTGGTCAATTTACAGTAATTGGTGGGACATGGGGTGGTTGTGCACTGTGTGCATTTTAAAAGGAAAACAATTGTTGCAGAATTTTGTAAGAGCTATGAAATTGTAAGAGATATGAACAGCATGACTAAGCAGAGTCATCTTGTTTGTAATTCTCACAAAATAATACAACAGAAGTTTACCTTTTAAAATGCATGTAGTCTGCATCCCACCAATTACTGTAAATGCATGACAAACTATCACAAAGCACTCTACTGAAAGCTAGCCTAGAATAAACAGGTTGCCCGTACTATTATGCAACCTTACTATTGCAAATATGCCCTTAAATACAATATTGACTCTCCAGTTTCACAGATGTTTTCTTCTTGTTTGTTACTCTCTTACATTGTTGAGGAGAAGCCAGGTAAATGTTCTTATCCTGTCAGGCTGCAATTTGTGCACAGAGGACCCCAGACAGACATGGGTGGGCACCCGGCAGGTGTGCGACTGTAGTGTGCACTGTACAATCAGTCTCTTGGACGTTTAATAGCTGCTACTGTGTCCACACCTACCTCTTGCTGTCTGCTGTTTCTTCTACATTTGATTTTTCCCACTTCATCTGCGAATATTTCCAGCCAGCCTATAAGATTCCAGGAGGACCAGACATGAGACATTGATATAATTCTGCAACTCAATGCCCTCATTGATTGGCTGCCCCCTGCAGCCATAAACAATTGTTTTTTTTTCCTTTATGTTAACTCTTCTGGACTGAGTCCGATGCTGACATTATCACGCGTGCCCCTACATGTTGATGACATTGCAGGGTGCGTGATGATGTCAGCATCAACTAAAAAAATTGTAAATAAAAGAAGACAACAAAATCAGGATTCAAAGGAGCCACTCGGGGAATTTGTGGCACAGTATTATTTTACACCCAAAAACAGAAAATTCAGAGGGATTCGGGGAGGTTGAGAGGTGCACATTGGATATTTCACAGGCTTCTATCTCGAGGATACTGTAGCAGCTCTTGGATGTACTCTTGACACATGTGGATCACTACATCTATTTCCCAGTTTCATCTCGGGACCAACACAGGACTATGAGTGCCTCTTACGTGGTGGCACATTTCCCTGAGGTACTTGGTGCAATAGATTGCACCCATGATACAATTAGGGCCTCTTTTTGTTCAAGGGGAATGGTACCTCAACAGGAAGGGATACCACTCCTTCAATTGTGTAGTAGTATGTGTTATATGCAGGGGGCAGCCAATCAGTGAGGACATTGCATTGGAAGGTCTTTTACAGATTCATAAACCCAAAAAATCATTTGGACATAACTTGTACAGCTATTTTCCTGCTCTATCATGGAATAACCTTTCCATGGCCCCAAGAAACATTACACATCCTCAGGAATTCAAGACAGCACTCAGAAATTACTTATACAGCACCTGGACATGTCACTGTAATCATCCCATGAAATGCTGCTCTCTCTCTTTCTTTCTCCATTCTTCTACCTGTTTCACTTTCCTTCCTACTTCTTCCTTCCCTCATTTATGTTATCTTCTCTAACTTCCTTTGTATCACATCTATATTCAACCACTGCTCACTATCCCCCTCCAAACCCTGCCCCTAGTAATCCAACACTATTTTCCTCTCTTTCTTCTACCATTCTCTCTTTTTCCCTTCACACCTTTATCTGTCAGACTTTCTGCTTTTATTCTCATACTTGACCACCACTTACAGTTCTCCTGTATTTCCACCACTTTGTTTCCTATCTTTCTCCTCTATAACTACTACTTCTTGGTAATGCCTTTTTTGCTAAGATCTCTTACTTGTGCTGCTACTGGTCACCTGTTTAACCTTTTTTGTACAGTCTTTATTGGGCCTTTAAAAACACCCAAGGAAAGCAGGAAGCCAAGCTAGAGCCACAAATCTGTTTATTTAGTGCTTTCGTCCACAAATAACACTGGACTTCATCAGAATAACATCCTCACTCATTCCATGAGTTTTATATAGTAAAATACAATTAAAAGCCCCTCCCCTCCCCAACAAGCTCCAAAAATTAAACAAGCACAGGCAAATTCCATTTCAATTAAAGAAGCTGCCCTACCTAAATACCTTATGTTTTTAAACAAACAACTAAATGTCAGACAATCATGCAAAACATTACATATAAAAGTACAAATAATATGACATAAAAACAACTATCTATGAACACCATGCATTTAAACATTTTACTTAAAACCACTCATTTTAAAAAATATGTTGCTTTTAATTTCAGAAAGCTACTTAATGACAGAGCTTCATTAAGACCTGGACTAGCTGTGGCATTAAGTTTTAACTGCCATTTAAGCTTCATAAATTCAAGGAACTCATCACAAGGACCCCCTCTTTCACCAAGATCTACTTGGTCTATGGCAGCAAATCTAAACTCATGTTGTGGATTATCTTTTATGTGCTTAAACAGTTCATTCCTTTCATCCCCTTTTCCAATATCATACACATATTGCTAAAGTCTCTTTCTCAAGCTTAACTTAGTTTTACCAACATAGAATGCACAACATCCCTGACACAATACTAAATAACTCACACCTTTGCTGCTACATGACCAATTTTTTCTAAGCCTCACTCTTCCAAAACCATCAACAAAAAAGGCATCACCTTCCATAATAAAAGAACATTGCCTATAATGGACACATTTTCTGATAAAACCATCATAAGCACCAGATGGACCCCTTTCTAGTAGACATTTAAAACAAAAGTCCTTTTTATATACAGTCCTTGGTGTTTCCCCCACTATCTCCCTATATTCATCATCCAGACAGAACACTCTCCAATTCCTTTTCACTATGTTAGTAAGCCCATGAATATCAGAGTTATAGCTAAGCACCAATGCTCTTACAAAATTCCCCCTTCCCCATTTTTACAATGTGCATTAAGGCTCCTGCCTTTTAGAAGGGGAACAAAATGTCCTGTGGCTCCTTTTGTACAAACTTCAGCAAGGATTTCCACCATAAACTCCTCTGGGTATCCCCTCACCATAAGCATAGATTTGAGTACCTCACACTCTTTCCTGAATTCAGCCTCATCCGAAATCATCCTTGCCAAGTGTACATATTGATCATTGACTAAGGGGGGGGGGGATGTCAACAACTGGAGGGGCAGACCTTAAGCATTGTTTATAATGAACACCATGATTTTAAGATTCATAATTACAGCTCAACTAATATTGATCAAGGTTGGGCTGATTTGCTGGAAAGGGGGATGTCCTTTGTGCCTACTAATAGGGCAAATATTAGTGATGTTTTACTGCATTTTAAAACATTTATTATGAAGCTCAATTGTGCTTTGTTGTTTAGGAATAGAAGTGGTTGTGTAGGGCCCCTGTCAAATAATAGTTTAAAAAGGCCAAGTGTGTTTGTTCCTCCAATGCACCCGAGGGTGGCCTTGTTTGAGAAGATGTGTGAGTTTGAGTTTAGAGAAGGTTTGAGGACTGCTGATTATGGGACTCAGGCTTCCAATTTAAACAATGCTGAGGCTGAATTGTTAAAGGTTATTCCTAATAATAAGCAACTTAGATTGATGAAGCCTGATAAGGGGGAGGTTTGGTTATTATGGACGTGCATGACTATATTAATAAGATGATGACTATGTTGTTTACTGACACGTATGAAGAAGTATCTCAATGAGATGAACATAGCTTTCAGGAAAGCTGATCTTGTTTTAGATGAGCTGGTCTTAAATAATTTTAAATACTCTGGAACAGGCTACCCATCTATGTCAAGCAAAATTCTTCATTAGCACTCTTCAAGAAAAATCTTGATGAGTGCATGTGAAATAGGAAATACACCCCGGGGATCACTTCTGTGTCTCTGTTCGACAGTGGCACAGGAAAATAACTTTCTTGGGTGGCGTAAGCCAGGGAACCGTGTTGGCTAGGCTTACGTAAGCCCTCGGGCCGATAGCCTAGTACCTACCTATGAACCTATGAACCTATGTCATCACAGTGGAAGAGTTTAATTATGTTTTTGTATTTAACCCCAAAACTCCTACCATCTTCGGCATACCAAAGGTGCATAAGGATGTAAGAAATCCACCGTTACATCCTATAGTTGATGCTAAGGCCTCAAAAATGTACTGTTTGGCAAAATATATTGACCATCATACACAGGGCACCTTTAGGGAGAGTATTTGTATTCTTAAAGATTCATGGGATCTCTTGAAGAAATTCAAGAATGTGGTGTTTGATGAATCATTGGTGTTTGTAACCTTGATGTACAGGACCTCTACTCTGTTATCCCTCATGAATTAGGTGTTATATGGTTTTATGAATATGTATGTTGTTATGCAAAGATGGATGGAGATAAAGAACAGAAACCGGGTGTAAGAGTGGTAAACGACACCAACAAAATAAAAAAGCAACCACTCTGTAGCCAATAATCCAACAACCCAAACAGAGATGGACGTTTTATTGAAACAACTCTCTTCAAGGAAAGATAAAATCCAAAACAAGAGAAGGTCAAACGCTTTCGTCATAAGACTTCATCAGAACGCTTTGAAATTTCTTAAACACACTTTTATACAAACAGTTGTCGTGATTAATCACTAGTAATCAATTCTTAAAATGGGAATGCCCTACTATGAACCATTAAAACATTAAAATGAGCATGTCCAGTTTTTTAAAAAAAACATATACCTTTTAAAACAACTGTAAGGGTTGAGGAATGAAAGACATGTTTTAGAGTTTGGAAGCCCTAAACCTTAATTCAGGTTTAATACTTATGTGATCATTAATGCCTGGGGCTTCAGTGGCATTCAGTTTCAGCTGCCACCTTGCTTCTACTCTAAGCACTTTGTTTGTCCAATCACCACCCCTAATATTTTTGCTAACCACTTCTAGAATACCAAAACGGAAAGAATGTAAAGGGTTTACACTGATATGTTTGTAAAGTGCATTATTTTCATCCTTCTTTGTAATGCTATACAAATGCTCATAAATCCTTCTGTTCAATCTCCTTTCCGTCTTCCCCACATAAAAATAACCACAATCTTGACATAAAGCAAGGTAAACCAACCCAGTTGTTGTACATGTACCTGTTCCAAAATTAACCTCAATATTGAATGGCCCAAGTTTTACCTTAGGGGTACCAATAATATAACTACAATAGCCACATGCCCCACACTTAGTTGTCCCTTTCGTACTTCCTTTTTTGACCGGAATAGGATTTTCCAATAAATTTTTGAGGTTACTATTTATCTTATATGTAAATGATTGTTCCTTACCTATAACTGTCAATAATTCTTTGTTCCCTTTAAACATGGTCCAATTATTTGTGATAATATTTCTAACTCGGACAGAGGTTTCACCATGGGTTAGTACCACTGATTGTGTAAAATCTCTTAAACACTCCTATGCTTGGTCAACCTTAGCCTCTGTGACCCCAAGTAGTGGTTTAAATCTAAGACCCCATTCACTAACTACCTGGTCCCTAATTTGGGAAATGAAATCAATGGGATACCCCCTGGCCATAAACATGTCCATTAAAGATTGTGTTTCAATTTCTGCCAACCTGAAATTAGAAGACATTCTAACAACCCTAACCATTTGGCCTTTTACAATATTCCTCTTCATGAATAAAGGATGGCTACTTGTGAAGTCTAAATAATTGTTGGAAAAAGTAGGTTTCCTGTACACACAGGACTGAAAGCTGTTAGAATTAAAATTTTTACTCAGGTTGACATCTAAGTAGTTAATCTGCATATTTCCACTACTACCTGTGAATTTAAAGTAATCACAGATCCCATTAAGGTGGTCAAGGAATCTTTCATGTATCCCACCTCTTTTCCAAAGTATGAAAAGGTCATCTAAAAACCTCAAATAAAGTAACCAGGAGTCTATAAAGGGAGTGTCTAAAACATATGTCATCTCCCACCGATACAGGACAAGGCTGGCAAAAATGGGTGCACAACTGTTACCCATTGCCACACCTTTAACTTGTCTAAAAAATTCTCCACCAAAGCTAAAAAAGTTGTTTTTTAAAATTACCTCCATAAGTTCCATTATACAGTTGACCATTACGTTGCTCAAATTAGTTTTTGCGACTAAAACATCATGAAACAATTCCAATCCCTCAGAATGTGGTATTGAAGTAAACAAATTCACCACATCAACAGTGGTAAAACAGACATCAGAATCATAACATTCCTTCTTAACCATCCTTAGGAAATCCCAAGAATCAGTAAGTATGTGGTCTACAGGGGCCAAGGCTTTCCTGACCATCCGATCAACAAATACTCCCAAGGAATATGTTATACTATTCTGACCTGAAATAATAAGTCTATATGGGGGATCTAATAAGTTTTTATGTGTCTTTGGAATTCCAAAAGCTATTGGAATAGTAGGATAATCAATGTTAAGAAAATTAAATATTTCTTCATTAATGGCCCCTTGGTACAGGGAATCTTCAAGTAAAAGTTTAATTTTCCTGTATGAGATATTTATCTCATTCCTTGCGACACATTCATACTTAGTTTCATCATGTAACATACAGGTAATCCTGTTATTATAATCTTCAATGTTTACTATAATCATACCTCCTATGGATGTAGATAAAGCATATGTGCTTAGATGTTTCATGGAATTGGTGTTAGAAAATAATTTCTTTATTTTTGAAAACCACATTTTTAAGCAAAAAAACTGGAGTGGCTATGGGGGCTATTGGTGCCCCCAAGTTTGCAAATGCTGTGTTGGCCCATTGGGAGATGAATTTTGTTCTAAATTCTGACTTCAGGCATTGTTGGGTATTTTATGGTAGGTACCTAGATGATTTAATTTTCTCTTAGAAAGATAGTTTGGATAAGTTGAATGTCTTTTATGAATACCTTAACTACACATTTTTTGAAATTCACATGTAATATTCAACAGGATGAGGTGAATTTTTTAGATGTCACCATTAAGAAGAATTTTAAGGAAAAGGTTTTTGAATACAATATTTTTAGGAAGTCTACCTACTCTAACACCCTGCTCCATTAAAGTAGTATGCACCCTCATCATCAAACAAAGTCCTTAGTCAAGGGTCAGTATGTACGGTTGGCAAGGATGATTTCAGATGAGGATGAATTCAGGAAAGAGTGTGAGGTACTCAAATCTATGCTTATGGTGAGGGAGTACCCAGAGCAGTTTGTGGTAGAAATTCTTACTGAAGTTTGTACAAAAAGGGCCACAGGGCATTTTGTTCCCCTCCTAAAAGGCGGGAGCCTTAATGCATGTTGCAAAATGGGGAAGGGGGAATTTTGAAAGAGCATTGGTGCTTACCTACAACACTGCTTTTCATGTGCTTACTAACATAGTGAAAAGGAATTGGAGAGTGTTCTGTCTGGATGACGAATATAGGGAGATAGTGGGAGAAACACCAAGGATTGTATATAAAAAGGATTTTTGTTTTAGAAGTCTACTAGAAAGGGGGGAGTTCAAGATGGCCACTTTTCTGTGAGCACTGCTAACACCTAGCTCTCTGAAATACCCTGGATTAAAATAAACCCAGAAGGCATCACGAAAAAAAAAACACAGAAATAAGACTGAATATCTAGTCCAGATAACAAACAGCAATCAAAGGAAGAAAAAATAGCAGCAGATTCCTTTTAAAAACAACAGGATTATCAAAGATCTTAGAAACAACTGAAGCAGTGTGGTACTGATGCCCTGCACTCATATACAAAGTCTGAAAAATTACCAAAAAGCAGGATGTCAAAAGAAAAAAAATAATATGGACATTGTAACAACGAATACCAAATTCTCGGTACTAGTCTCACCAGATAAAGATACAACTTCAAAAGACTAAGGACAAATAAACAATCAGACAATACTAAATCTACAGGCAAAACCAAGGCAGACCAGCCAGCTTACCTGGAAGAGATTAAAACTGCTTTATTACCTATTCAGCAAGCAATACAGGCACTATCTTTACAATTTCAAACATTTGGTGACTCATTTAACCAAATACTAACTAGAATGGAAAAATCTGAAGCAAAAATATTAGAAAATGAAATAAAAATAGACTCTATTGCTCAAAGAACTGATTTCCATGACAAAGATCTGCAAAGTCTACAAACAAAAATAACAGACCTTGAGGCAAGATCATGAAGAAGCAACAATTATTATCAGAGGAATCCCTGAAACTGTGTCATATAATAATCTAATACCAACTATCAAACTCATAATAAAATCCCTGCTGGATGACCCTGAAGAAACTCAGCAAGTGATAATAGAGAGACCCCACAGAGCTGTGAGAGAAACACAATCATCACTGAGACCAAGACCTATTTATATTAAAATATTGAACTACCAAGATGTAAATAAAATCCTATTTGAAGCCAAGAAGAAAGGTACACTCACCTGGAATAATAATACAATTTCCTTTGCTCAGGACCTTCCCATCCAGATAAGGCAAGCAAGGCAACTTCTGTCTCCATATTGCAGGTTTCTGATAGAAAAGAAACTCAAATTCCAGATGAAATATCCAAATCAACTAATTTTCAATGTTAAAGAGGTTAAATACATGGTCGCTAACCCCAAAGAGGCAAAAGAAACATTCCTGTTTTCAAGCAGATTCCATCTTTAGAAACGAAATAAAACAACAAAAAAGTTGCATGCATACCTCGAGTGAAAAACGGACCAAATTGCAACCATTTTGGATGGAATTCAACCCTGAGAGCTTCCCCTTACTGCCTAGGCCCTTAAATTAATGAATGGAGCCATGAGGAGCACAGGAAAGGGAAAAGAAAAATGGATAGGAACCAAAATTCAACTGCCTTTTCCAATGCACGATTTATAGGAAGGAGCCACCTCCTGCGACTCCGGTATGCATAATCATTCCCCATTCAACCTCAAGGACTCCATTACAAACTAAAAACAGCCTGGAATGAAAATGAAGCAAGTTTAAGAAGTTAATCTTGCCATAGACACCCATAAATCAACCTAAACAAGCTGGTAAGGTAAACCAGACTGAAAGATGACCAGAAACCTGCAAAGCAAGAATCTGAAGAATAAGGTATGATTTTACCAACCAATAAGACTGTAAATCTCTTACTAAGACTTATCATAAACAATCCGGACTTTATTACTACATGAGAGGCTGTCAGAACCAGCCTGTCTTGAGGATGTATGACAGAAATAATGAAGTTTGACTTGAATAAAGATAAAGTATAAATGCATTTTAGAAAAGGAAAATACAAGAACACACAAATATAAACTATTTGACAGCATGAAACATAAACATAATCTAAAGATGTAGGCTTTGGCAGAATATATACCTGGCTAAGCCAGAAAAACATTTTTTTCTCTCTCTTTCCCTCATTTTCCTACTTCTTATTATAGGTGCCAATACATTTTTTTCCCCTGGAATCTGTTACAGATTGGCACAGAGATCTGTATAGGCACCGAAGTAGGGGAGGCGACCTGTTTAACGGAGAGGGGAAGGTAAGACAAGAATAAGGAAAAGGAAAATGTAAACAAGACAAGTCTGCCTTAAAATCTGTGCTACATTGTTATATATCTTGTTATGGCTAACTGAGGATTTGATTACTAACATGTTGTTTAAAAATGCATTATTAGAAGGAATAAGCTGCATGCTAAAATCTATAAGTTCTGTGCTGTAACCATAATACTATAATTGTATAATAGTTTTAAGGAAGACACTAGGGATATTTTACAGCAGTGTTTTTTAGGGAAATAGTTTGTTAAGCTTTGTCCGTAGTGTATATAGTAACGTAAGGGGCCTAACATGCTTTCAACCTACACACAAAGAGAAAACACAACCAAAGATCAGAGGGAAACTGAAAGTATACATTAATTTCTCACTTTATTCCCCCTTTTATTCCTGGTCCAGGGGTACATTGGGTAGGCACAGGGTAGGGACAGGAATATTTAGATGCTTTCCAAAAACACATATCAACATCACATACAAAGACCATAAAATCAAACTAACATACAAGTCATGTAGAACAAACATACTTAACAAATAAATGTGGGAAATAGAGACGTGGAATGTTAAAGGACTCCAAAATAAAGAAAAAAGAAAATTATTTTTGCATCTTACCCTGAAAACCAAAGCCAATCTTATATTAATACAAGAAACACACTTTAGAGAACAATGGACAGAAATTGGGGAAAAAATGGATAAGACAAATTATAGCAACAGGAGATAAAACAAACAGTGCTGGTGTTGCCATAATAATTAAATATCAATTCCAAGACAAGATACTTGAGACTAAGGCTGACAAAGAGGGAAGATGGTGTTACATAACATTTACCAACCCAGGATTACCAAAACCCATAATGGTGCTTAATCTATATGCACCCTGTAGCAACCAACATCACTTTTTTATGTCACTTTATTCAATTCTAAACCAACTTAAAGATCACTACCTATTAATTGGGAGTGACTGGAACACATATCAAAACCCAGAAAAAGACAAATCTAACCCAATTAAAACACATAATAAATAAGCCACAATAGCTCTAAATGAACTTAAACAAGACTTTAAACTATGTGACCCTTTTAAATATGGGAATAACGAGAATAAGTCCGGGAAATTCACATTCTACTCACAGTGCCACAAAATGTGGTCAAGAATAGACTTCTTTTTAATCTCAGACATATTCATTAACATGGATCCAACAACAGTTATACACACTAGATTTTTCTCAGATCATTCCAAAGTCACATTGTTTATCAACTAGGACAAAAAACTGTATAACTGGTAATTGAAGCCTAACCTGCTCATCAAAACAGATGTAATAAAAGAAGATGAAGAAATATTAAAGACACCCCTTGCAAATATCTCCAGATCCAAAGTCCCAATAGACATAGAATGGGCTGCAGCCAAATCACAAATCAGAGGAACATTCATCAAAAAAGCAGCATATTATAAAAAAATACAACTAAAAGAGAAATATACATTGAAAGGGAAAATAGAACAACTGGAAAGAGAACTACTAAATAACCCTAATAGCCAAATTGAAGTTGATCTCCTAAAACTACAAAGAGATCTCTATTTGTTAGAAACCAGAAATCTGTCATTTTAGGAGGTAAGAATGTTAGCTAATTATGCAGAGGAAGCCCAAATACCATCCAAAGCCTTGGCCAGAATCATCTTTCAACACAAAACCACCTCAAATATATCAGAAATACAAGGACAAAAACTACACAAGAAATTAAGAAATTATCAAAGTATTTGATCAACTATACTCTCAAATCTATGGAGAACAAACATTACAAACCTCTAAGGAAGATAGAGAGCATTTTCTTCAAAAACTAAAATTCCCTAAACTAGATTTAGACAAAAAAAAAACAAATGGAACATATTTCCATCAATGAGATAAGCACAACAATTAAACATTTAAAGTCACATAAGGCCTCAGGACCAGATGGACTTAGAATTTTATAAAACATTCACCCCCAATTGCTAAACTACTATACTATGTGCTGAACTATATAATAAATAACAACATAAATGATATTCACTTCAATGCCTCCAAAACTATTTTCATACTAAAAGAACATGCAGACTCCAAAAACCCAGATAGTTATAGACCCATCTCCCTTTTAAATATAGACACAAAGATTCTGACCTCAATACTCCCAAATAGATTAAAAAACCTGATAGAGAAAATCATTTCTCCAGAACAATCTGGGTTCATACCACAAAGACAGACCAGCGACATCACTCGAATGTTGGATGCATTAATATCTTTTGCAAATCAGAGGAATATTAATATCTATGCAATGGTAGTAGATTGCCACAAGGCATTTGTCAGGGTCAACCTAGAATTTTTACTTCAAACATTACCTTACTTTGACATACCTATCAATTTCATTCAGATTATCCAAATTCTCTATAGCAATCCATACACATCCCTATATATAAATAAAACATGGTCAAATAAAATTATGATAAAAAATGGAACAAGACAAGGATGTCCGGTATCGCCCTTTCTATTCAACCTATGCCTAGAACCCCTGTTTCTTTATATTAAACAAAACACATACCATAACCCCCCTCAACACACAACTTCAAAGTATATCTCACCGCCTTCACAGATGATCTGAACATATACTTCACTTCACCAAACTCAGACATAACCAAAATAATAACTGCAATTGAACAATTTTCAATCATGTCTAACTACAAATTAAACCTCAATAAAACTAATATTTTCCCTTTAAGGCCACCCGAACCTATCTCATTAATACCACTAATAGATGCAATAAAAATTAAAGAAGAAACTAAATACCTGGGAATTGCTTTCTTCCAGATCAACAAGGAATTCTAACAGCATAACATAACTCTTAAATGGCAAAGCATAATGTAAGACCGTAAAAGGTGGAATAGCCTTAAGCTACCATTTATGGCCAAAGTATCAATAATCAAAATAAACATTTTACCTAGACTAACATATATATTCACAACATCACAGATAACTATACATAATACATTTTTCAAACAAATTCATACCTTCCTTGCAAAATTCATACGGGAACCCAAAAAAAACAGAATCTCGTATCAGAAACTAACACTTCCCAAGAGCAAAGGGGGTCTGAACCTACCAGATTTTAAAAATTATTCCTCTATTATCAACACTAACAGAATATTGAGAATATCAGAACATAACCCAACAATGAAAACTTGGTCACCTCCTCGGGTGACAATATTCTATAGGTACATTAAAGCATTAGGCATCAATCCCAAAGTGCTTCCCTTTTTAAACAAAAAAGATTTACAAACCTATAACTTTATAGATCCCTTAAAACTTCTATAAATATAACACAAAAACCCTTTTATTCCTTAAACCTTGGGCAAGCTATGGTACTATGGTAACAGTACAGCCCCTCCATAAAAACTTTACTATACTTAATAGTGACATGGAAAACTGTACTCTGCTTTGAAAGACTACTCTTACAACAAGGAAAACAATATCTAACTCATATAAAATGATAGGTGAAATCAAATTTCAGAAGGGCCTGCTTTTCTCTAACTATTGGAGAAAATTAAAACCATCCATAGATGACCAGCAAATAAGTCATGCAATCAATCTAACACTGAAAAGTATACCCCTTAAAAAACTGTCATACACGCAGCTCATGATAAATAATAATGCATATTTCACACCCGCAATACTCCACAAATTCAATGCATCCAAATCACCATACTGCCCATACTGCAAGGATCAGGTAGCAGACCTAATGCATATATTTTGGAGTTGCAAATGTGTGTGTACAAACTCTGGAATTCCCTCAAGATACAACTGCAAAAAATGGGGTAGCAAACATCATAACTGACATGGGAATTTACCCTTCTACATATTCGCCCATCTTACATATCAGGAAAACAAGCAAATATACTTATAATAATTTTCTTACTAATGAAGCTATACATAGCTCTCAAATGGTTAGACTCTACAAATATATCTTGGGAGGGATTCAAAAAATAGCTATAAAACATATTTTATCCCATAAAAGAGTAATGGATAAAAGAAACAAAAATATGAAAGCCCGAGAAATTTGGCAACAAACCTTTAACATCATATTAGCATAAAGCATCATACATACTACATAGTAACAAGATACAAAGGAACCTAGAAATATACACATGATCACACAGTCAAACTATGGATTTGAAATCCTTATTGTATGTGCTGTTTTTATAACAACAAAATTGAATGAGAAAGCATCTATGTATATAGTATAAATAGATATGTTTTATGACCTACATGTTACTATATTGACTACAATGTATAACACTCACCGATGGTCATGCTGTAAGAATGGAAATGATTGTATTTTATATAAATGAAAAAATGAAAATAAAAATTATTGGAAAAAAAGCTCTACTAGAAAGGGGTCCATCTGGTGCTTATGAGGGTTTCATGAGAAATTATGGCCATTGTAGGCAATGTTCCTTTATTATGGAAGGTGATGCCTTTTTTGTTGATGGTTTTGGAAGAGTGAGGCTTAGAAAAAATTGGTCATGTAGCAGCAAAGATGTGGTTTATTTAGTATTGTGTCAGGGATGTTGTGCATTCTATGTTGGTAAAACTAAGTTAAGCTTGAGAAAGAGACTTTACCAACATGTGTATGATATTGGAAAAGGGGATGAAAGGAATGAACTGTTTAAGCACATAAAAGATAATCCACAACATGAGTTTAGATTTGCTGCCATAGACCAAGTAGATCTTGGTGAAAGAGGGGGGTCCTTGTGATGAGTTCTTTGAATTTATGAAGCTTAAATGGCAGTTAAAACTTAATGCCACAGCTAGTCCAGGTCTTAATGAAGCTCTGTCATTAAGTAGCTTCCTGAAATTAAAAGCAGCATAGTTTTTAAAATGAGTGGTTTTAAGTAAAATGTTTAAATGCATGGTGTTTATAGATAGTTGATTTTATGTCATATTATTTGTACTTTTATATGTAATGTTTTGCATGATTGTCTGATATTTAGTTGTTTGTTTAAAAACATAAGGTATTTAGGTAGGGCAGCTTCTTTAATTGAAATAGAATTTGCTTGTGCTTGTTTAATTTTTGGAGCTTGTTTGGGAGGGGAGGAACTTTTAATTGTATTTTACTATATAAAATTCATGGAATGAGTGAGGATGTTATTCTGATGAAGTCCAGTGTTATTTGTTGACGGAAGTGCTAAATAAACAGATTTGTAGCTCTAGCTTGGCTTCTTGCTTTCCTTGGCTGTTTTTACAGCTTTGTTTCTGTGTGTTTTTTGGATCGCCTAATATACTTTATTTTACTCCTGTTCATTTTTTTACTTGCTTAATTTGTACTGTGAATTTTTTCTTGCACAATTTGTATTGTTGTATCTTTACTTGCATTTTTTTTGTACTGTGGAGCTTTTCTCCCTGGGCCTCCCCTGAAAAAGGGCACAAGCCCAGTTGAACTATCCCGGTCAACAAATGTCAAATAAATAAATAAATATGGGGTGCATCACAAACATCTCTGCCAAGCATCCTGGCATTGCACATGATTTGCATATCTGGCACACTAGCTTACTCTATCACATCTTCCTGCATGTTAGGATGCTCAGTGGTCATCTTATTGGTACATGTAAAAATATTTTTTTCTTTTTTCTATTGCATTTAAGTAGTTATTCTTTACAAAATGTATTGTTGCATACTACACCACTTGTTTTGTCTTCCCCTCCTTTTTTTTTCCTCTCTCTCATTTTTTTTATTGTCTTTCAGTTGATGCTGGATATCCACTGAAGCCATAGGTCATGACCCAGTACGAAATCTAAGTGGAGCTGCAGAAGACATCTATAACACATCCCTATCCCACACCCATATTGTCATCAAAAGGGTCTAAGGCCTCCTGAAGAACCATTTCATGTGCCTGGCTAAGTCTGGGGGTGCCCTTCAGTATGACCCAGCTACTGCTAGCAAGATGTTTAGTGCACGCTGTATTCTGCACAACATGATCATGCACTGGTCTGGTGCTGGAGTGACCCGTGCTGTCAATCCAACTCCCTATTCCAGTCTTCCTGTGATTAATGATCTCCAGCTGGCAGCAGTGGTAGGAAACCCCATGACGCATATGAGTGTGCAGGTAAAGAGGTAGTGTCTCATCTAGAACTATTGACCATGAAATTCAGGTTAGTGTTTCCTTTCTTGTAAAAACACATAGAGTATAACTGATGCATGCAGTGATATCTGTGGGCTATTGTGTATGGCACATGGTCTGCTATCACTTTTCATCTGACATTCTCTCTCATCTTAAAATTTGTTTTTATTTCAGAACAGTTACACAAATTATTGACTCTTGATCAGTAATGTTGTAAAGCATAGTATAAGGAACAATCACAATTAACTGTTTTGCACAATACATTCTACTGAGTTGTTTTACCTAAGGGTGCACGTACTTTATGTCCTCAAGTGGTATAATTAGTAAATGCTGTCAATTCAGTATTTAACATGAGTTCATTCCTTGCATTTCAACAAAACTATATCATATTGTTTTTATTATGCAATGTTTTCTACATTTATGTTGTCTGTTTAGGTATTGCACATCAGATTATTTTATTTTGTCGCACACAAATTGTGACTTCAGAGACAAAAGATATAATCATTTGTGCATTGGTGAAGTGAAGTGTCAACAGTGCCGTGTTAACATGGCTGGATACTCATTTTAACATATAATTTTCTCATTACTGTATTTCCATGAAAACTTGTGTATTACCACTTTAAAGTTGTATGTAACTGCCAGCTGTAAGAATCATAATGCATGGAGTATTCTTGTTAATGTATACAATCTTATGTTATGTCACATAGATTTCTTTCTACAATTCCCTGAACTTTTATGCAGTATCATTACAGGAATAAAATGCATAATGTTGTAAAGTGTCCTAAGAACCCCTTTCTTTTTTATAAATAACTGACACCATAGTAAATGATTGCATCAATGATCACTAATCCTTTCCCTCTGATGATGTAAAGATTTTCCATCATTTCAGTAAAATAAACATTTCTTCAAGGCACTTCACTAATTTTACATCATTTTGAAGTGTTTCATCTTAAAATTTAATAGTTATATTATTTTTCCTTCCTTTAAGACGTCGATGATTTCCTAAGACATTTGCCACCCAACTGAAGTAATCTCAACTTAATATTGCATTTTTCCACTACTTCACATAAAGTCAGGTTCATTTACATGTTTTGTATGCAAATTAGGTCTTTTTAATGTTATCTGTATGAAGAACTGCAATAAATGAACATGTATGTCCACTTACACACATAAGCCACTCTCAGCTGCTCATGAATGTGGCCCCAGGTCTGTGTGAATGTGCTGCATACACAGGCAAAGCCTGCAACTCTCCTTAGCAGTCAACAGTATGCCACAGAAACTCAGGGATAGCCTTAGATGTACTCAAAGCTGAATATATTTAGAAAAAAAAAACAGAATGGAGTCATATGTATTATAGTTTGCTCAACCATGAAGAGTAATCTCTGCCCATCTAACATCATCGGACATACCTTCTCACCTCCAGTCACTCAATACTTAATTCTTCTTCTTCTTTCGGCTTAGGTGGTAATCACAAACATAGGAAAATGCATTTATACACCACCAAAAAATGTTACTGCATAGGAAAATGCATTTATACACCACCAAAAAATGTTACTGCTGTTCCAATGCAGGAATAAAGGCCTTTCAGGTGTAATACTTCAAAAAAGATATTTAAAGCAATGTACAGCAACAATAGCAATTATAAGTAATACAAAAGAAAAATGACTGCATACTATTTTTATGTGCCATATAAATGAAATGTGAAAGCTTTCCTTTAAAAATATATGTGGCTAAACCCAACTTGCCAATAATAACAGTACCTGCTCTAATGCCCCTGCTGGTTAACTGGGTTTGGTTAAGGTTGTGTCACACCCCAGAGGGAATAGTTCTAAACCTGTGAACCACTGCCCTGCTCATACTTTCTTCTTTCTAGTTCTGTCATGTCTAATGATGGTAGCACTTTTAAAGACATGCTGCTCCACTCCAAACTGGTCAGATAAGCAGACCAAAATTATGGTCTACCTTCTCAAGGGGTCATATCTGGAAAAGACTGAGGTGTGCAAAACAGGTTTTAAATGGACAAAAAATAGAAGTCTGTCAGGAGTTGGGTGAGCACTAGTTATCCTGGACATGGATTACCTGTTCCAGCCAACAGTGCCACAAAAGATAAGATGACCTATTGAATACTGGGCCTGACTGGTAGAGGTGAGAATGTCAGATTTCTATAGTAAGTATTAACTTATTATTATTGTTATTATTATTTTATTATTATTACTGTTATTATTATTATTATTATTATTATTTGTGGTTCATATTAAACAGAGTTTTAAAAGTATATAAGAAGGTTGCATAATGTAAGGTATTTGCGTGAATAAATACATATATACCTGCAAAAATGTACCTTTAATGTTATTATAATAATGTAAAAGAAAGCATAAACATACCTGTATACAGAACTGCGCTAACATTGTATAAATGCATATAAATACAGATGGAGTATACATATGTGTACAATATGTGTAAAATAATAATCTGCATATATCTGTATGTAAATTACTGATATACAGCTGCATGAGTATACTTTCAACTGCTTGTTCATGTATTAATACAGAAAGTCAAAAAATGCTTGCATTTCCATAGCTGTATTTAGTATTTCATTAACTTAGGTAGTAGTTAAATTACATGCAGATAATGGGACAGAAAATATTTATTTGTATAGTAATTGTATAAGAAATTTATTTTCTCCACAATTGTAATAATACTAATTAATCGGTCTATCTCAGAAAGCCAGGTCCCTCAGCTCTGGAAGAAGGCCTTTATTATTCCTCTCTATAAAGGTAGCAATAATAATGACATCCCAAACTTTCGCCCTATCGCCATCCTATCCCCTATTTCTAAGCTACTTGAAAAGTGTGTACACCAACAACTCTTACCCTACCTCATCAATAATCAGATTCTTACCCCCACACAACATGGCTTTAAACCAGTTCATAGTACTTCCACTGCCCTCGACTCCTTCCTAGAAACAATCAACAAAGCCCGCAACTGGCCACTTTGCATCCACTCTTTTCCTCGACCTCTCTAAGGCATTTGACACTATTTCCCACAACCTCCTTCTTACCAAACTCTCTAAACTTAACCTATCCCCTTTCTCTGCCCAGTGGTTCTCAAGCTATCACACAAACAGGCAACAAGCAGTTAAATGGAAAAAAGCTACCTCACCCTTCCTTAATACATCCACAGGGGTCCCCCAAGGATCCATTCTAGGCCCCCTACTATTCAACATAGTCATAAATGATTTCTTCCAAGCCATTCCTAACTCCAGTCTCATCCAATATGCCGATGATTTTACTATAATCTGTTCCTCCCCTTCCATTACAACTCTTAATAATCTAACACAAGCTGCCTTCTCTTCCACTGTGGATGCTCGACAACTATCTAGCCCTTAATGCAACCAAAACAAAATGTACATTATTCAATGCATCCAAAACCTCTTCCCTAGACAAACAATTCTTCATAATTACCAGCAATAATAATACCCCCCTAGAACTAGTCTCTGACACAAAATTGCTAGGAATTATCATTGACAATCAACTACAATTTGATAAGCATCTACAAGCAAATATAAAAAAAAACATAAAAAATTATGTATGCTTTACTGCCACAGTCACTTTATCTCTCCCACCACCAGGACTACATTAGCTAATATATACCTCATCCCACCCCTTTTATATGGTGCATCTATCCTTACCAGCCTACAATCTTCCATCAAAACAATACTCTTATCTAGTTATAACAGAATATCCAAATTTGCAGCAGGTCATAGAGCCTCTTCTCATCACTGTAATTCCCTTCACCAACTAAGTTGGCTAGAATTACCAAACTTCCTCACATATACCCAGCTCATCCAAGCACACAAACTCATTCATAACCTGTCTCTCTGCCCCTCCCTAGCAAATACCTTTGAAATGCATAAACCAGATAGACTCCTAAGATCCAATTCCCAAAACCTAATTATATTACATAAACCAACACATTCTGCTTGAAATCACCTGACGTCCTTCTCTCTTGCATGCCTCTGGAACTCTCTCCCTTCTCCCATCTGCACCACCAGCAGTCTCTCCTTGTTTAAAGCCTCACTGCACTCACACCTTACTTCACAATGGAAATGCTCTTGCTCTCATCTAATCTAATTCTACCACACTTTCTTCCTAACTTTCCAAACGTTGTTGCCTGTCACTACCTCCTAAAGTTTTACATCCCTTGGGACATATTCGACCAATGACCAAAAAATTACCTCATTGTAATTCCTTAAAAAAAAAAAATTACTACTTACTGAATTAACCTGATGTAATTTTCCTTATGAAAATCTTTTTTTATTTCTGTATTATGTAACATCTATTTGAATTGTGCAATATGGGTTTGTACTATACAAAATATGTATTTAACATTTAATTGAAATATATATTATGGATCTGTGCTCTTTCTTTACTGTGTATTTGTATTTCTCTGGAGCTTTTCTCCCCAGGACTCTATTGAAAATGGGCTCCTTGTAGCCCAATGGACTATCCTGGAAAACAAACTGTAAATAAATAAATAAATAAATAAATAAATAAATAAATAAAGAAATTGCACTTATAAGATGGGCTGAATTCAATAAGGCACCACACCCTAGTCAGAGTGGAGGTTGGGGTTGGGTTGGGGTTGTAGTTGTAGTGTCAAGTGAATGTCCAGCACATACTTTACTGAGAAATGACCATATTATTACTTTTGTATTACATCTGTGTCCATTTTTACATCATCCCCTTATATGCTCAGCATTCTTAAAGAATAAAACTTTCAAAGCACACAGTTTTGTACAGCTAAGGAAATTAAACTTCCATGACTTGCTTCATTGTTCTGTGTATCTGTATCTTCTGGCAGAACACAATTCACAGACTGTTACATGCAAAGCACAATATTTTTAAAATAATAAATTGTTTTGACTAAACTAAAAGTACACACACACACACACACACACACACACACACACACACACACACACACACACACACACACACACACACATATATATAATCACTATAACTAAAACATTTAATAGTGCAGGTGATTCTCTTCAACTGAAATCCATTCAGAATGCAAACTGATTTGACACACCATTAAATCTTCATCTGTGAAATCAATGGATCTGCTCCTGTATATCTCCAGGATAAATGTCACTGTTGGCATATTGTCAATCCATATATCTTCATTCAGAATCTTATACTCCACAACCTGCCTTCACCAATACCTGAATAGTTTTAATAGCATCTCCCCGCTATTATACACTATTTTGTAATACTGTTCACCATCCATCTATATACCTTTAATATAAACCTTATAACAGCCATATGTATATATATATATATGTTTCTGTACTTTCTTTACACCTCATCTCTTAACTATAATATTAACATTTTCTTCCATTTCTTTGAATTTCTAAGCACTAATCACATGATCTATCTGACATATCTACTGATACATCTCTTCAAAAGCTCAGTTTTCAACAACTACTAATGCATATGTCTCTTCTGTACTGTAATAGTTGCCTCCAATTTTATAAGCATTTGATCTGATTAGCAAAATATTTGTAATTAATAATGTATATTATACAATGACTGGTCATTTACATTCAAAAATGAGCATACTGATTGGACAGCCCAACCAGTGTCCCCATTGTAAATCTACCATTTACCAATAGAAAAAGGTTGCTAGAGTACCACTGAACTGCCTGACTTTTTTTCTATTGGTATATGGTAGACAGTCATTATTCTGAAAGTGAAAAGTGTGTCATTATATAGTGACATCTTTCATCATAAAATTGTAGTTCTCTGACATATCACTGAGGAAAGAAGTCAATAAATAATGACATTGATGCACTGTGCAAGCTTGGGAAAGTAAGCCCCTTACAAATGCACAGTATATCATCAATGGGCAGAATCCATAAACAATGTGGAAGAACACCATGATGCCATTATACAAAGACATTCCCCAAGATTTAATAAAATCCATGTAGGCACAGTGTAGAGCCTACATGGAATGTATCTGTGTACACAGCCATGGTTCCCCCTTGGCAGCTCACCATGCATATCAGTGATGGCACACTGCTGAAGGAGGGCCAAGGAGCAAGAATATTGAATCAGTGTAGGGAGAGGTGTAGGGGTTACTCTTGGCTGTGAATGAGTGTGAGGCTCCCTGTAATGCTTCCTGCCACTGTTGTAATGTTGTGAAGTGTGTCAAATGTATGATAAGTGATTTTTGTGATGTGTTATGTCTTTTTAATTACCTTTTTTGTTTCTTTTTCTTTTTTATTTAACTGCATGTTTGCGCAACGAATGCCAAGCTGTGCTCACATATAGACAGCTGACACCTGGTAGACATCTAAAAAAGAAACTGGATGTAATTAATTATCATAGTTAAATTTTTGTCATTTTTATTTTTTTTGTTTAATTTTCATTTGCACTGCACAGTGCGGAGCGCAGCAGAGCCAGAGCTTATACATACATGGCCGACACCTGCCAGACATCTAAAAATAGAAACTGGATGCAATTAATTATTTATTTATAGGTGTGTTTAAGTGTGTTTGTGTGGTGCGGTGCAGTGCTCAGCAATACTAACAGGTAGCCTAGTAGCATATGTGAAGATATACTAATTTATATAACATCCATCTAGCCATATGACAGAATATGTTTGCAAATGAATGTAATATTTTTGTTTAATTTTATGAAACGATTGTGAATGTTGGCACTACTGCACTCTGCTAAATACTGCTCATTCATACTAAGCATTGCATAAACATAGTAATGGCTACCAGTGTTTGCCCAGTGCTAATCCTCACTAAAACTATGGTCCTGGGAGTTTTTATGCTGCTTGGTTCACTTAGCTGGTTTGCATGCTACTAAGTGACGTGGCACTTTCTTGAATGTTGCTGAATGATGTGTAAGGGTGGGAAAACAGCTTATATTAAGCCCAATTGGTGGGAATTCTGCAACAGTCATTGGAGTTCAATAAACTGTTGGTATGGCTGGTGGTGTTGGTGAAGGTGTGCGCTTTCTGGTAGGGATGCGGGGTATTCAGAAGTCCAGGGTCATGGTCAGGCTCCTTCTTAAAAACCAAGAATCCTGGCTGATGCAGGGTAGATTTCAGGGCTCAGAGTGTAAGGTGGAGAGCTGGGACCATTTGGCTAGGGAACTCACCAGTGTTACTGGTACCCCCCACACAGGTGAGCAGTGTAGTCACCATTATGATGACCTGAAAAGGAGAAAGAGGGGAACCTTGGACACCTGGACAAGTCCAGTCAGTGCCCCACAAATATGAAAGTAAATTGTCCTGTGTTTTACTAATATGCAAGCTGAATGTCTGCAAAACCGGCATGCATAATGGTGTGCTTCTCTTTCAACAGCTGCAGCTGAGAGGGTTCACAATGTTGAGTCCCATGCCAGGCACCTGGCCAGGTTGCACCGTGAGTGTGGTAAGTACGGATGTAGTATGTCAACTGTAGTGCAATAAGCAAGAAAGACTAAAGTATTTACTGCAATAAAGTATACACAAGAAAAAATGTAGTGCAATGAATGGGCAATTAGAGCTGTAGCACAATGCATGAACAATACCAACTGTTGTTTAATAAACAATACCAATAACAGTAAGCAAATTGGTGTTCAGCAGGATTGTGTTGTCATAACCATTGCAGTAGAGCTGTGTGCATTTATTATCTATGGTAAGGTTGCTGCAGTCAAGTGTAACACTATAATAGCTGTGGAATGCAAAATTAAGGGCCTGCAAACTGTATTAATTAACTCATGGTACTGTCCAAGGCTGTCTCCAGGCCACTTTCCATCAAATAATGCTCTCTGTTCCTCCTACTTCAGGTAATAAAGGTATATGGGTGAGAGAGCCTACAACACGGGTAGATATTGTGTGTACTTCACAGATATTTCAAAACAATAACAATACAAAATGTTCACCAGCATTGTTGATACTACAATAAAGCTGTTTTAATACATGCAGAATTGTTGTATTCCATGCATGTGTGTTCTACTCTCAGTGCAGTCATTTATAACACTGTAATAGTTCTAGAATGCAAAAAGAATGTCCTGTAATTTGTATTGCTCAACTCATAGCATGGTTCAACTTTATCTCCAGCTCACTATCAGTCACATAATGCTCACATTTTCTCTCTCCCAGGAACAAAAGGTATATGAGTGATGTAGCCCATGTTATGAGCAGATATTGTGTTTAGATTTCACAGAGTCTTAAAATCAATAACAACAACATGTTCACCAGCATTGTTGATTCATAAATAAATCTGTCTACTTCCAGTATGGCTGTATTGCTTGTATGTCTATACTAACTTGCTGCAGTCAATTATTACATTATTTGCAGATGCCCCCTGCAGTCACAGCTATTAGATTCTATTCCCATGCCTGGAAACTAATGCATGATGGCTGTCTAGTTTATAAACTGTACACAAACATGCCTCTCAAGTGTTACGATATCTCGTGCTCTAATTAATTTTTCATAATCCGTCTGTCACAGGATTACCACAGACATTATTACTTGGAATGCAAAGACTTATCAAATCTGCTTACAGAATACCTTGGTAATTATATAAGTTCACATGATGTGCAAGTGTTCTATCTAGTATTGTATCTGCATTTATTATTGCTTGGCCTATACTGTCCCATGAAACACCTTGAGAGGTATGTACGTGCTACATCATCTACAAGAAAATTGTAGTCACTGTACACAAAACTGACAATACACACCTGTGGAGTTAATATCACCACTGTTATCAGGGTACAATCCTCAATGTGACTAATGGACTGTTTTTCTCTCTCCCCACCCCCTTATATGCATGTATTTAATATTGTTATGTATTATTATGGTTTACTATTAACATATTTTGTTAAAATAACTGCATTTTGGGAAATGTGGTTTATTATTGTTATGTATTATTACGTTTTCATAGTGACATATCTTGTTAAATTAACCATTTTGTTGGCCTTATGCAGTTTATTATTGTTATGTGTTATTATGCAGTCATATTAACATATCTTCTTAAATTAACCGTGTGGTTGCCCTTATGCTTTAACTGTTACTGGTATGCTGTTATACTGACTGTTCTGTTATTTCTTGTTGTGTCACACATAATATACATTGCTATGTATTTGGGTTAATTAAAATGATGTTCCATGTTGTTAATACTAACAATGATTTGTTTATTTCTAACCTCAACTTATTGCTATACCTCAATTACCACAGCACATCAAAGTAGGTTAGTTCCGGCTGATCCCCCTACTTTACCTCAACCAGCCATGGGACTGCCTCCAAAACATATCTGGGACCCAGACCATTGGTTCTCTTTCTGCTGCCCCAGCAATACTTGTGGTGTCGGGTAGTGCCGCCCCCCCGGGATATGGCCGGGACCCCCTCTGGGAGCAGTGACAGAGGGGGCGTTGTCATCCAGGCTGAGCTGCCAGTCTTGATGCGCAGGATAGTCCACCGTGGTTATGACTGCCACCTGCACTGGATTGAAGACATGCTGGCCAACCTGGTGAGGCAGCCTTGCCCCGGTGCCCAGCCTCCAGCAATGCCACGCCCTGGGCAGTGAAGGAGCAGTGCCAACAGTCCCATGGGTGGGGATGTGAGTCATGCTGCTGCTGTCTGGAGGCTTATGGGACTTGAATTCCACAACAGCCTCCCTATCCAAGGTCTTCACCCCCCCATGTGTCACACACCACCCCTGTCTGTTGTCTTGTCTGTTTGCAAATGCATCCTCACCTACCCAAATTACCTCCCCCACATATACCTATGTCCCTTCAACAACATTCCACTCTCACCTTAAAAAAAATGGGCACCTGTCCCAAAAAAGATGTCCCATACATACATTTCGCACGTGTCCACTGGACACATGTAATTTGGTCCAGTTGAGTTGACAATGCAGTTATGTTGTCCTCACCCCTATCTCTGGGGTTTGAGAATACAAATTCATCTACAAATACTGTCAAAGTGCACAGTTGTTGCTGTACAAGAAATGGATAGCTATGGTTCTTTCCTACACCCTTCCTGCACATCCCTCCCTGCCTTTCACTATGTTTTCCCCTTGCCTGCCCCATTTCATCACTTTCCTATCTCACCTTTTTTCTTTTCTTTATATTTTTTTAGTGTGGTGCTGTGAGATGCATTGCGTCACAGAGCTTCACAACGCTTAGCTATGTAGACCTGTAATGTCTATATGGGTTTATGACATTGTAAGATACATGTATAAAATAAACACCTCTGCCATGTTTCAAACCCAAGCCTATCACACCTGCAGCACACTGCATTAACCCACCATGCCATTAAAACACCTGGTTTAAACAAAACATAGTAATTGCCAATTACAGTCATTAGGTGTGTTTTAAAAAGTAATGGAAAAAATAGGAGTGTACCTTGGACTCTGGTGCAATTGTACACCACTAGACAGCCAAAGGCATGATAATGGATGTAACTGAGGTCTTTGATAACAGGTAAATGTGCCCTTTCATCAGCAACATGTAGAAAGTCACCTGCTAAGGCATTCATGGCAAAATACATATTCATCTGGGACTCTATTGCATTAATACATCCATATAAAGCCAAGCACATACTGATAGATGTAGAAAATGTTTGTCACAGCCTGTATGTGTGCACATATATCTTGCAAATACAGCTGCTGTAGCAGTGACCCAGTAGCTCAGCCTGTTAAATGTCCTGCATACATTACATTTTGCCACACACAGTCCTGGTTTCAAGTCCAGTGTTGTGTTACATTTCAATTGCATTATTGTGAAGGGAGCAAGTAATGAATGACTCATGGACTCATTATCCACAGAAAGCATTGCTAAGTAAATAACTGCTTTTCAGTGCTGGAAGTCACAGTCCTGCAGGTAGGGACACACTTCACATATTCGTATAGCATTACTAAGTGTCAGCTATTACTCTGTTATTGACACAGTTGCCTAACATACATACCTTAAACACATGTCATAATTGGAGTGTAAAGGGTACACTCACCCTGGTTCTGCCTCTACAAAAAAAGCTGGCACAGATACACCTACAGCTTGTTGTCCTCCAAAGTGTTCGCACTCTCTGCCTATGTCTATTACCTGCAGCAGCAGCTTCAGCCTGTGGTACACACAGTTCTATGCAAAGTTTCTGCTATAGCCTTACTTTGCAATAATGTAGTCTCCACACCACAGTAATGTCCATCTCAACAACTAAGAAAGGGGCCCTGTTCTACATGAAGGCCTTATATATTACACAGTAGTTGCATGTCATTGGCGAATGATAGTGCAATTCAGCTGTTTTGGCTGCAATTTGCATATCACAGTCTCAGGCTGGTTTAGATGCAATTACCTGCTATTGAGGAACATGTTAAAAAGCAAGCAGCTGGCTGTGGGAAACATTCAATATGAGACTTCTCTCACCCAGAGCACACCTTTGTGACGCAGTAGTATTAGTAGTAGCACATTTCAACAGAGGAATACTGCACTCCACCAGCTATGTAACTGCTTTTTTGTGTATAACAAGATGCAGATGGGAGGATAGTGGTATGGGGAATAGGGATTATAGCAGTATGCCTGTCTTCGACCTGTGGTAATGACATGTCATTGATACCCTGCTGTCTTTCATATACAGGGGACATACAATATATCAAGGTTGCATTGTCTTTTGTCATTGTGGCACACTGGTGTTGTTGGACTGTACCTATATAGTGGCTGTAATCACACACTGCTATATGTCTGGCACTAGTCTTATGACATATTATTGGGTGGCTGGCTTTAGGGGACACACCACAGTGGATCGGAGTGTTGGGTGTGTGATCATACAGCAGAATCTCTCATGGCACACAGGGAAATACCTCAGTAATGATGCTATCGCAGTTATATCCACACAAGTAGTATGTTGTCACACTGTGGGGTATGACATATGCGAGCATGCAGTGGACAGTACCGGCCATTTTGTTCTTGCTGTATCTGCACATAGTGGACATCCATGTATTTGATCCTGTAATGTGTTTCCCTTTTGGTGTCTTTCAGGACTGATGCATCACAGAAGGCATGCCCCCTTTCCAGATTTAGAGAAAGAACTAATACTTCAAGGACTATGACAGCATCATCACATCCTCCTATCTAGGGGAGGCATAACAGAGAGCAGTGGGCTGTATTGTGGACAGACCTTGTCTGGGATGTGAATGACAGTGGCTACCAGGACAGGACATATGAGCTGGTTCAACACTGTGTTACAGACATGGTGAATGCAGCACGATGAAGGGCAGCTGGTGTAGCCAGGGTTCGTGCCGCAACCGGTGGAGGGCCTGCATTGGAACAACCACTTACAGCCATTGAGGAATTCCTGGTAAACCTAGGGGCACATGACAGCTCCTGGGTAGCCATCACACCATACATTGTGGAGGTGGGTGCCACAGTGTGCACAGCAGAGAGGCGTGCAGGTAAGCTTACTGTGATCACCAGTGTAATACTGTAGCAGTCATTCTGTCAGGCTGTACATACCGTTACGTGAGTATCAGGTTTATGTGCTGTGGGGGGTAAGTTCAGTTGTACACTCATACTCAGAATGTCACCAATACAACACAGTGGCTACTGTACATGTGAGATATATGCAGGTATTACCTTGTGCTGCAACTTGCGGTGATATTGAAATTACCTCATCCCCACCTTATTACAGGTCAGCCAGGAGTTGTCTAAGTTCGTGGTCTTGCTACTGGTTCATAGGTTCATAGGTGTGTGCTGGGCTAATGGCCCTGGAGCATTTACAAGCCTAGCCCATAGAAGTGCCCTGGCATCATGCCACCTGACGTTGGTTCCCAGTGCCTCTATCAAGTAGAGCCACTGGAGTGATCCCTGTTGTGAACTTTCTATTACTCATCCACTCATCAAGATTTCTCTTGAAGAGGGACAGCAAGGTGCTCTGCTTGACATGTATGAGAAGTCTATTCCAGAGCATGGGCAATCTCTGGGTGAGGAAACTGTCCCTCCAGCATGTTCTGTTGATTGTGGTAATGAGAATGAGGTCTCTGGAGTGTGTGATCTGGAGGTATTGGGATTTCTTTAGATGTAGCATTTCTAACAGAGCTGGGTCAGACATGGCTTTGTAAGTCAAGCAGAGATCGCCTCTAAGTAGATGACATGAGACAGAGAATAGCTGGAGTCTTTTGGGTCTGTCCGTGTAGGACATGTGTTTAATGCATAGGATCTTGTGAAGTACTTCTGTGGCCTCTCCAGCTGTTGCAGTTGTCTAGTGAGGTATATGCCAAATGGGGTATTATACTCAGTGATTGGTCTAATGAGGGAAGAGTAGAGAGAGATGATGACCCCTTTCTTCTTGGATAGTAAGCTTGATATTTTTTTATGGAACATATATATGCTATTAAAGTTAGGGGCCAGGACAGTTCCCTATGTACACTTAATGTTGTGTGTAACCAGAGTAGAATGTTTGTATGCTCCAGTCTGGAACAGTTACTTAAGTTTCCTAGATTGTAATCACAGGAGTGTAGTTGAATGAGCAGAAACACTTTTGCAGTTATAGTTCAGAGCAAATAAGCCTCTTGGTGTACATGAGGCAATTAATCCAACATACCTGGTAAAAAACAATAGATTGATGGTACATATCTTAGGCATTGAAACGTGTATTTGCATATATTTGTTAAGATAGATGTACTGGGTTTTATGTTGTTTTATCAGGTATAGTGTCATATTGCATACCTAAAAGGTAAATTGCACTGGTCAAGTGTCATGTGATTTACCTGACATTCTTGTTATAAAGGCCTTGAGTCGAATGTGTATTTTGTTGTGAGGAAGTCTTTTGTGCATGAAAGTGGAGATGAGAAGATGTGAGACTTATAATGCAGTTGTGGATCCTCATTATTATGACTCTTTGTGAATTTTCCATACATAATAGTGCAGGTAGTTGTATACTGCTTTTGTCTTGGTTTCCACAGGTGACCGGGGAGTTAGGGTCTCTCCCCCACACAACCTGATATCAGTGTCACTTCAGACTCTGATGATGATGGTGGCCACAGTGAGGCACAGGTGGGGGCTGTTGGGGACTGAATCTGTCCCAGAGGTTGACATCCCTCTTCTACCCCTATTGTCACCACAAACAGTCAGTATGCATGCACATACACAGGCCTCATATATGGGACAGTCAGAGAGTGGAGACATTGAACAGGCCAGTGTGGCAACTATGGAATCAGTGAAAGTAGACACTGGCCATAGCCAGAGAGTTGGCGAGGTCCCACACAGGTGGATTGACATGGGTGCTCATAGGAGGACCGCTGTCTGTCCATCACCTGCTGCAGGTGTCACATCATAGGTCACTCAGTGCATATTTCAGGCTGTCATGGAGGCACAGGCACGTTCTGAAAGGAACACCAGATGTATGCTTAAGGTTATGGATGCAGCACAGTCTGACATCCGTAACTGCCTCAACCACATTGGGGACACCCTGGATAGGTTCACTGATGCAGTGGATAGACAGTGGGCTGAGACAGTGTCTGTCTTGGACTGCACACTGTCTGTTGTAGAATGTGTGATTGGAGTTGGGTGTCAGACCTGTGGATGTAGGTTAGCAACACCATCTGCTGAGAGTCCACCCAGCCATGCAGTTACCCTTCCATAGTAGCAGTACATCCAATGCTACAGAGGGGAATATGCTGTCTACACCATGACATGGCAGGCCATGGGCACATGGTCCTGGTGCATCCTGTGGGGGACACGGTCCCAGCACACATCAGTCACCGTCAGGTACTAGCACTGTGTCTGACCTTGGACAATGTTGTGCCAGTGCAACTCCTGGCAGGGTCAGTTCCTGTGTTCAGGGCTGGAGATGGTAAACTGTCAACTCTACCATATACCATCAAAAGCTGTCCAACATACACACATTTAGTGTTAGCACTGAACTTGATTGTTTACATGCACACACTCACACATCACTGTCACATGCAGGTCACCTACAGACACACATGGCACCTCTCCTTGGTCCATCTAACCTGCTCCCTTTCCTGACTCACACAGATGCTGTCAACTGTTTGGGCCAGCCTAGGCCTCCAGCACCAAAACACATCACCCTGTGCAAGTGATGATACCTGTGCCACATCCTTGTCATCCTTCCTATTGATGGAGGGCAATTAAGCTATAAGTCTGATGTACAGGGTGACTATATTGTTTGACATGTACTTGTATAATGCAGTATTGTTTTGCCATGCCACTTGTAGCATTCACCAACATACACTGTATGCTGGCATGTGCATGAATACGCAACATACTTTTGTGGACCTTATGTTGTATGATTTTGTACTGGTGGTATTTTTATACAATGACAGGTATGTCATGGACCTGTGTATGTTTCTATTCCGGGAGTCTGAGGGGATCGCCTATAGATGCACAGTGGCAGTGAAGCAGCACAGCATGGCATGGCAGCACAGTAGAAATATTACTTCAGCAAGGTACAGCAGTATACCTGCATGGCTCCATGGGTTCACATCTGTATGACAGTCTGCCAAGAACAATTGTGGCAGCCGGCATACTCATGCATTCATAATTTGTGATAAGGTCTGCTACAGGGCAAGGTGTGACCCTGCTGGAGTGCATATGCTGCTTATCTGTAGGTTGAATAGTAGATAGATGACTTACTGTAAGGCTATTAACCTACTATATGACATTAGTACTACATGCTTGCAGGAGACATTTGTCTAGCAGACATAAACACACCCTTGAAGCAGACCCTGCCTAATGCACCTCAGAGCACCTCAGCACATGTCATCTGTTTGACTGGCTGGGCAGCCATTATCTTAACACATGGCATCTGCCTGAGTCCCTCTTGGACAGGGGCAATATGTGTTGGGTCTGTACCGAGGGATATACAGATGTCTCTGATTATGATGGCTGTATTGCCATTATGATAGTTAAGTTCACATGCCCCATGGTTCCATAATATGATGTATACTGCTGTAACAGCCTCACACACAAACATAGCCACGTTCAGGCTTGTACCACTTATACTCACTGCATACAAGACACGCCAAGACACACACATACTGCAAGTTGGCTGTATGTAGATTAGAACACTTACCTATGTACTGGTATACACTACAGATCACAGTGCTCAATGCACACAGCACAACTCATGTCTGCTAGTACTATCACTTTAGAACATATAATGCTTGTTGATATCATTAAGTCTTGTTGATGGCAGTCATTTGGGGGGGGGCACATCACCCGCTACAAATAAATGATGCAAAACCCTACCTATGTCTAACTTACAAAAGTTATTATATATATGCACAATGTTGGGTGGACTAAGATTGGAACCCCGTCCTATCTGAGCTTATACATTATAGACCACAGTAGTTATAGCATATGCCATGGCTTACTTCTCATACTATGATGTCAGCTAGTAGTCTTAAGGTGGCTGACATCATTAGGCCTTGTAGAAAAGGGAGTTTGGAAGCCAGCAGCAAGTTAAGGGCTCAACGCATGCATGACCATTGCTGCTGGATAGCCCATGAGGGCATGTCTGTCATTTTGCAGGGGTATATATATATATATATATATATATATATATATATATATATACACACACGCACGCACGCACACACACACACACACACACACACACACACACACACACACACACACACACACACACACACACACACAGTAGAACCCTTACCTATCTAGGCTTATACACTATAAATCACAGTATGTATTGCATGTGCCACAGGTTAAGTCTGTTGTATATGTGATTGCAGACACAGTACGTGTGCATTACACAAAGCAGGCTTGTGCTGAACAGCATCTGTGTCCTGCAGAGTGATATTGGTTTACATTCTTATCTGCATCTAGTATCCTAGCAGTGAGATAACATTTGTTATCCGAGCTATGTGTGTACAGTTACCAGTATGGCCATATGTGGCTGCTTGGAGTAAGATAGGTGACACTGTGGGCAGAGACAATGTGCCTTGTCCATACCTGCATTGACACTATTATACATTACACCACCTGCTCACCTGTGTCTGTCTATGTGATGACATCCATCAGGCACAGGGGTCTGTAGGTAAGTGGATTATGTACTGTTGCCCCTTAGTTTGTATCCTCTGAGAAACATTATGGCTGTGTGATAGTGCAGTTTACTCACCATTATTAGGGCATATCAGACAATGCAGACATCCACACACATATTTCTGTATATAACAAGGATGTATATATAAATGTAGCTGTGTGTGTATGATACTTATATGTATTATGTAGATATATGGGGGTCTATGTATCATTTTAATATATATATATATATATATATATATATATATATATATATATATATATATATCAGTATTTGACACTAGATAGCGATAGATATCCCTCAGAAATGTATCCTCTTCTCCTTAATAGTCACTGTCCTTTATCAGCCTGTACAATTATCTAGGTTTATCTTAAGGCAGCAAGGGCACTGTCCTACTTAGGATGCAGTGGAATTTGGTTCCAAGGGTTGGAGATATACCAAGCTATGAATCTATCATACTAACATGTCTTATTTTATCTGTTAATAAAGGTTCAATTCCATTAACCAGGTGTTTAAAAAACATTTGTTTTGTGATGGAACAGGAGAAAAAAAAGGGTTGGCTTTTTAATGGCTTGAAATGCTAGACACAAATCCACACAGAGGACTCTATAAGAGTAAAAAGAGAGAGCTTCCAGTCTGCCTTGATAAGTATGATTTTTGACAATACTGATCTTTTTAGTTAGGAACATCTAAGGTCTTTTTAGGTGAGTGATATATTTAAATAAATACATATCAAAGGGGGCATTATATTCAAAAATGGGTCTGATGAGATATGAGTAAAAGGGAATTAAGTCTTCTTTGGATATGGAGGAGATATCTTGAGAAAATTAGATGAGATGGATAGAAGACTTTCCAAGCTACTGTAGAGACATAATGGTCAAAAGATAAGGAATTATCCACAAGATTGTCCAGGTCCTTTATGGCTATGAATGACTGCAGGGATGTTTACCTATATGATGTGGTAATATGTTTTGTTTACAAAAATCAACTATTTTACTAACTTTTTTCACATTTAATTAATGACCATTGTTATTGCACCAGTTGTTAACATGGTCTACCATGATGGAGCAACTGTGAGTAACTAGAGGATTAAATAGCTATACTAAGTTTACAGTCATCTGTAAACTTACATAATCAAATGCCAATAGTATTGGCCTGGACGTCTGAGAAGTAGATGCCAAATTGGAAAAGGCCATCCTGAAACCCTGTGGTATACCACTAGTAACTTTAGCTTTCAGAAGTGGCACCTGTGACTTTAACCACATGGGTTCTGTCAGACAACTGGTTAGCTATCTAGCTCATAACATAAGGATTTATATCCAGATTTACAAATCGGTCAATGTCTGCATATGGAATAGTGACAGATGCTTTGCCAGGTCCAGCTGTGCCATATGTACTGTGTAACCATGATCCACTGAATCTGTGACTTTATCAAAGAAATTAATGTGGTTTAAGAGGCAGGGACATTCTTTGACAAAGCTGAATAGACGAGGATCCAATCTTAAGAGATTTGCAATGTCCACAATAGTGAGGTCTGAGTTAATATGTTTCATAGCTTTATATGCAGACAACTCCTCCATTCTCCCTTGTAAATAATATCTCTGCTTAAGCAGTAATGTTTCAATTTCTTTATATCTTTCCTTTTCCTTTTCCATAATAGAATACTCTCTTGTATACATCTGTAAATTCTCTAACACAGTTCTATTTAACTTTCCATACTTCACTTTCTCTTCCTGTCTTACATCATCCTACCATTAAAAAAAACACAGTTTATGCTTCAACACAAACAAACCACTCAGATGATAAGTAGCACAACTGAATAATAAAAGCATCCACAGATAGGCAGCACAGGGAAATGGAATCTTCTTAAAGGACGTTTATTTTTGAGCACTTTTATCCATAAGGGACTTCATCAGAAAACTGAAAAACTGACTAGAAGACAACTTTATAATGCAAACTGACCAATCAGAAACAAAAACAATAATTAAAATAATTAAGACAAACAGTAGACCTAAAAGGTAAAACACATTGAATTTGCAGCACATAAATGAACACAATACAAAATAACACAATGTTAAAAACAGCTATAAAAAGCATTGTATACAAATGGTATCATTCAGGCCAGGACACATCAGCCTGCATCTTAAGCTGCCACAATGTTTTTTTTAAGTAGCTGCTTCTTAAAACAACTCTCCCTAAGATCTACAGGTAAAAGAACTTCTTAAAGGAAACATATGCTAATCTGTGTCTATATAAGGCACTGTTGGTATCTTTGCACTTAATAGCATACAAGTGTTCTTTAACACTTTGAGATAATTCTCTGGGTAGTCATGCCAATGTAAAATGTATCACAATGTGAACAGACAGCAATGTAAATCAAACCAGTAGTGTTACAATCATAGTACACTTTAATTTTAATGTTTCTGTCCATATGAGACAAAAGAATAACAGAGCCTTCAAGTATAAAATTACATGCCCTGCAAAAACATGCTTAAACATGTGCACTTTTTATGTGTGAGTGGCAAAGGCATCCTAGTATTTGCATTCTCCAAGCAATGCTTAATGCACTTAGATTTTTTGCACATCAGTTTGGAGGAGGGACCCACCACTGTATATACATCAGGGTTCCCTTGGAAAATTTTCCAATTGTATGCAATAATATTGCTAATGCTACTGTCATGAACCGTCATCTGCAAAATAAAACTATTGTTGTATTTACCATCAGTATTGTTATTCTGAGGTACACCCCCAACCAAAATGGGAGGGAATTGTTTGCCTGACAGTCTTAACCAATATGACTAAATCATAACCCCTACTGCTGAATAATGTAATAATATCATTGATCCCTTTGAAAAGGTTACCAAAGTCAGTGGTCAATCTAGTCAGTCAGATCATCTGACCTCTGGGAGTATTTTTTTCTTTATGTAACTGGGATAAGTGCTAAGGTAACATAAATAATTGTTAGAGAAACAAAGTTTTGTGTAGATCCCACTAGAAAAATTGCAATTGACAGCATCCCAACTAACTACCACATCCAAATATGGAATACTTTCTCCTACTTGGCCCAAGACAAAGCTTAAAAAGTTAGTACTATTAACATCTTTAACAAATGCATCTATGTGATCTAAAGATCCATCAGTAATAAAAAACAGGTCGTCCAAGAACCTCTTATACATCTTAACATGTCTTTCAAAAAATGGAATGTTTTTTTAGAAGCTGGGTCTCCCACCACCCCATGACAAGGTTAACAAAAGAGGGTGCAATGGTGGCACCCATAGCAACACACTTGAGCTATTGGTAATATTTACCATTAACCAGAAAAAAGTTATTTTCTAACATCACCTCCATCAGCTCACAGCAACCATATCACTAGAAAAACTGGCATATTTAAACCAAACACAACCTCAGATATTCAACATCTTCAGGAATTGGTATACTGGTGTAGAGAGATTTAACATCCAAGGTAAATAATCTAAGTGCTGAAGTATCTGAAGTAAAAGTCTGCAAAGAATCCAAAATCTGGCAGGAGTACTTGATAAAGCTGTCTAGTTTCTGCACCAGGCGATTCAAAAATGATCTAAAAATGTAATAACTTTTATACTTCTTTTTAAATTCAGTCCACGATTCAGACCAATTTTTTATAAAAGTCTTTCATGGTTATATGATCCCTCTGCAACTGCAGTGTTTCCTGCTTTCCAAATGCATCCCATTTAATATTTTTATTCAGTTTCCTATTGTAATATGCTGCCTTTCTTCCATCGCCTCCGTCTATATTGTTAAACATCTGTTGCACCCAAACATTTCAATACTACAAATTAAACAATTTCAAACTTTTATTCCACACAGCTAACATCACTTTTTATCATTTCCTGTATTTTTTTAACATTGTTCCATTTATTTGTATATTTTCCCCTTAAATCACAATTAAAATCCCCTACAATCATTTTCATGTTAACCATCACATAATCTAATATTGATGAAACAAATTTTCTCTTTCCTTACCATTTGTATACGCATATAATGCTATTAAATGTATTCTCTTTCCATCACAAATCCACAAGAGTTAACCTTCCCATCCTTGCCAACTTTACATCTAATAGTTTAACTGTATTTTATACAATACAGCCACTTCAGAACAACATTCACTTCCTAAATCCCATATTAGTTTTCCACCCCCCATTTTTCTGTTTGTAACCTTTCTTCTGTTGTCCAGAATATTATATACTCTATAAGAGCAATATCTGCATCACATTTAGCACACCATTCCTGTATTCCTAACCTTCTTATAATATTAATAATGCTATTCCTATTTACTGAAAGTACTTTAAAATTGCTAGTTTTCCTTCGTTTTAAATTTAAGGGACATTTTTTTAAATTTTATTTTCTTATTTTTTTATTCTTTACTGAATTAAATATTTTTTGCAGGGGTATGTTTAACCATTCCTTAATCCTCAGAATCAAAGTTTTTACCGTTTTCAATAATTGAAATGCATCTAAAATTACTCCTTAACTTTATTTTTTATCTTTGATTATGAATTTTTAAGTATTTTCCTCATCCTCACTCTAGAATCTATCAAATTTATTTTTCTAATATCTTTAACACTCCCTTCACCAGCATCTGACTTATCACTTTCCATTTCTTCTTCATTTTCAACACTTTCAGTACAGTTACCTTCATCATCCTGAAATATAACACTTTTATCCAAGTCATCATTTATTACTTCACCTTCTTTTTCAGTAAAACCTATGCTCCCTTTTCCCCTACTTCCTCATTACTTTCGGACATTGTAATAGTTTGTTCATCATCCTGCTCAGCATATACTTATTCTATTTACAATCAAAGCAGAAATGCCCTTCACTTTTATATATTCTCAATTCCTTTTAACACTTATTTATCATATGACCTTTTCCCATACATTTATTACCTATTAATTTTGTACATGCCTTCATCAGATGATTGAAATCTCCCCCCCAAAACAAGTTTTCAGCTTTTCTACACACCTAAGTATTCCTCTACTGCCATCTACATATATAACATGCACTTCACACCCCCATTCCAAATACTCCTTTCATCTTTAACTTTCACAATATCAGAAGCTGAGTAAGTCATAAATTAAAAATATTTTGAACATATTTTAACACAATTTTGTCATTGCGAAAATATACATTCATTCCACAGGTAACAGTCCTTTTCTTCACAATTAAACAAAAATCTTTGCATTAAGTCTTCAGTCTCAGATGTTATGTCACAAAATGTCTCTTTCACCAAATGAATCAAGGATTTAATATCTTTTGTTTCAAAACCCAGTATTAACACTAAATTATCCCACACAAGGGGAAAATGGGAATATATGTAGATGGCAATCAGGCCTTCAACCGACACGGTGATAAGATAATAAGAAAATCATTCAATGCCACCTATCGTATAGGTAAGTGTATGCATCCGGGCCATATGAAGTTATACTATCACTCTGTATAGTCCTTATAGTCCTTATCAGACCTATCATTGAATGCAATGCCTCCTTTAGCATGTATCTAACCAGATACTTGCAACACTGTGAATGCCCGCAAATGTTTCTTACCAGGATAATCCAGGGATTCTTATGGATCTGTTGCACATGCACATTACTAGACCCAGGGATATGAACTTAATTTGTGACATAAATGGAATATGCTGGACGGGTGGATATGTGTCCCAAGGATCCCTGAATTATGGAATTGTCTCCTCATCCATTTAAAACAAGATTCATCCCTGATTCTAATTAAACTAAAACTTGGCAATAGGATGGGAAATCATAAATCATAACCCCCCCCCCCCCCAGTCTGGCCCTTCCCATGTCACTTATAGACAAAATCTATCAACAAGAAAAGCATGATCCTAAATAACATCCCCCACAAATCCTTAGATACTGGCCTACTAACCATGCCCCTCATATGATACTTGTGACCCAAATAGTTTGGGGTGGTGGCTAGACTTGTAAGGGCCTTAATGGTTGTTACCCTAGTAACACCTTATAAAGTGATGAACCTATGAACAGAATATCTGTGTATTATTTTTCTTTCTTATACAAATAACAAAGCTTTTTTTTTCTTTTTAATAAAGCTTACAGTACTTTCAGTTCTCCCAACTGCATTTGTATATGATTTTCCAGGTTGCATTTCAACTATAACATTATGTCCATCCAGTTCACAAATCATTTCCTTTACACTCAATTAGCTGCCTATTTATGAAAACCCTTTGCATTCCATCCAACCACAAATTATCAGACTCTTCCCCAAGATTACTTTTGTTCAATAAATGAACCAGTTTTTCATGAGTCAAACCCCCGGAAGCAATTTCAGTTACAACTTCTTCAAAATCCAGAGGTTTAAAGTCAGGTAGACACTGGATATTTGTGCTATCCACTTGATTTTCAGTGATTTTCTGTCGAACTGACAGAGCCACACTGCTATTGCCAACAGAACAACTGTCTTCTCCCTCCATTACTACATAGCTTCTCCTAGATGCCTTATCACCAGGAACAGAAGCAGAATATGCAGCAAGAAAAACGTTCTGCCTCACAATGAAAAGCATAGGGGAAGTTCCCTGATGCTCTGGCCAAATATTTTCTAGTCACTGTGAATACCACCTCAGCTTTCCCCTGAAAATAAGCCATTGCCCTATTGGGATTAACCAGGTGAACAAATTGTGGATAAGTAAATAAATAAATAAATAAATAAATACATAAATAAATAAACAAATTCATAAATAAAGTTACCTTTCTTAAAACTAAATCTAAATAGAAAATGACAGCCTTGAACTGAAATGTTAAATTATGCTCAAGGATTGATGCTGAGCAGTGCTCAGAACATTCAGAGAAACTGGAAAGACTGCACATAGTCTTTATACTTTAAAATCAAACAGATCAGTAAATTATTCAACCTGAACTATACAATTAGTAACAAATGATAATGAAAGCTGTAGTGGCATAAGAATGTTACTAAATAACAAAGCACTGGACATTAGTGGTACTCCCACCAAAGTATTGCAGAACTTATATGTAGCTGCTATAATATTTATAAGGCTCTGCCCAGAAACCTGGAAGAAAACATCATGGCTTAGTAACTGGAAGAATGGTGATCTTACTGATTATGGAAATTATTGTGCAAGCATTCTGATCCCATATCCTAGCAAGATTCTTATGACTCCAACCGTAACTCTAATGAGAACTGCAAAAGTGCAAAGCGGATTCAAGAAAGATTGAGGAGAAAAGGGCATCATCCTGGATGTGACATTGATCTGTGAAAAGAAGAAATAATGTGAAACTGCGGTTTCATGAATACCATTACTATGGCAAGGCCTTTTTAAAAGTCATGGGGCATGCTGAGAGGCATTTCTACATCAGAACAGCAGGTCATTCTCATGCACAGCCTTTACACTGATCAAGAAGCAAATTGTTCAAACACAACAAGATGAAACAGCTTTAATATGGAAGGACAAGGCTGCATACATTCTTTGTACTTGTTTAGCTTGTATACAGGACAAATAACTTGATAAGCTAGACTGTTGAATGAAGAGAAACTGTGGTATGAAAACTGGTGAAAGAATTATCAACAGATTTTACTGTGCTAATGAAACCACATTACTAGGCCAAAATTAAAGATTATATGAAAAATGCTTGTCATAATTAAATAACACAAATAGGTTTGTGCTTTAGCAAGAAGGAGATGAAGAACCTAAGAAATGGTGAAACAATAAATGTATTCCTGATAAAGGAGAAACAGAAATAACAGACAATGGGTCTATATCATATATTCGAAATTCCAAAATATCGAACACCATAAGTTCGAACTTGGAATTTCAAATATTAATAACATCGAACACTCAGAATAGCAAATTTTTTCCCAGGGAAAAAAATTGCTGTTCCGAGAAACATACACACAACACAAGCAAACCAAAATAAATAAACCACACACATACAGTTAACAAAACTCAACCCCACACTAAACCATACATACATTACTAACTATCCACTTACCTTAACCTGCACCCTAACCTTAAGGTCCGTAACTATCGCACACATACCCTACGAAACTATATACAAACAAACTAATTAATACACACACATACAGTTAACAAAACCCAACCCTGCACTACACCATACATATATTACTAATTATCCACTTACCTTAACCCGCACCCTAACCCTAAGGTCCGTAACTCTCGCACCACAGTGGAGGAAATAGTGAAGCCACAGAACAGCCCACTGAAATCTTGCCCTAGGTAAGATTTTGATGTTCCGGGGCTTCGCTATTTTCCACATTCGATGTTGTGGGTTCGATATTTTAACTTTTAAAGTTTTAAATCTTCGAAGTTATGATATAGACCCTAGACGACTACTGATTGATTCGATCAATAATAAAGAATGAAATGGCAGCTAGTTAAAATATTTTGTAAACCACTCTTGGCAGATCAAAAATGGAAGATTTAGATAAGATTGCCAAGCTTTATTTTTGTGCATAAAGATTCATCTAGCCCAAGCAATAGTATTTTCAAAAATGTCATTTGGATACAAAAGTTGGAGAGTGAAGGAACAAGAAAGGAAAAGATCTGATGCTTTTGAATTATGGTGCTCAAGAAAAAAAAACTCTATATACTACAAATTGCTTGAAAAAATAATTAAACAGTATTGGTGACAAAACCTAATTATTCTTTGTAAGTTCTAATGACAAGACTTCAACTTGCATACTTTGGATATATCATTGCAAAGAAAAATATCATTAGAGAAAGACATCATGGTTTTCAAGTTGAAGGTCACCGAGAAACAAGATCAACAGCAATGAGATGGACTGATAGCAGAGCAATGAAATGGATGCTCTGCTATCAGGGAATAGTTTTATACTCTGGTGTAAAACTAATGATTGAATGATTATTAATCCAATGTCTTTTTGTCAAAACAAACAGCTGGTTGACATGTGCAAGAGATTGACATTCCACAGGTACGTGAATGTTCCTTTTTCCTGGGGATTGTGTGATCTTGGAGTTAGTGTATATAATTGTTGGTTTAGCCTGTTCCAGGTAATCCCAGCACATGCGCAGTATGTGGTGATGCTCTGTGTTTCTACATAAATACATTGATACGATGGGCATTGGCATAAAGATATTTCCATCACAAATTATAGAGTCATATATATATATATATATATATATATATATATATATATATATATATGTGTGTGTGTGTGTGTGTATATATATATATATATATATATATATATATATATATATATAATCATCTATCTATATAATATATATGTCCATCTATTCAGTGGTTCTCTAGCTACCTTCCAGCAGGCAGAAGCTGTAAAATGACAAGGATCCACCACTGCATATCTTCCACTTCCACAGGAGTCCCACAAGTATCCACCCTATGCCCTTTACTATTCAATATTTTTATCAATAAGCTACATTTATCTTCTTGTGCAGGTATCTTGATTCAATATGCAGATGACTCTGCCATCATGTGTCCCTCAAACACCTGAAATCACGTCAAAGAAATCACTCAACAAGCTATCATCCCCATTGAAACCTGGCTTACAAGAGCACAGCTCCTACTCAACCTCACAAAAAACAAACTCATTCTCTTTATCCCAAAAACTCATATCTCTATCAAAGCATCTTTGAAAATCTTTTTGGCAAATGGCAGTGAAATTGAACTAGTCCACCATACTAAACTATTAGGAGTCATAATAGATGATCATCTTAAATTTGACATCCACGTTCAAAGCAATATCAAGAAAACCCATCAAAAACTAGGCATGCTATACAGAAACAAACATTTTCTGAGCACACCCACAAACATTACTCTAGCCCAAACCTACCAACTGCCCTCCCTACTCTACAGAGCACCAGTTCAAACCAATTTTCAATCCTGCATAAAAAAACAAACTTGAAAGGTGCTACAACAAAAACAGCCAAGTTTGCTAGTAATTCATCCTCCTTTACCCATCACTGTAAAGCTCTGCATACCCTTAGCTTGATGGAACTCCTCCTCCATGTGTCCTACATTCATCTTATAACAAAACATAAAATCATACAACAAACCATTAGCCTGCCCAGCTGTTTCCCCTTTAATCAAAATATATTTACCTAAAACAACTCAGATAAGAAGACAAACAACTTCCTAACATAAATAAACCAAATAAATCCCCTGGACAAAGCCTGTACTCGTACTCAATAGCAAAAAATGGAACTCCTTACCTCTAACCACCAGAACACTTTCCAACCTACATCCCTTTAAATGCTCCCTAAAGGAATACCTTACAAAATTTTGGACCTGTTGATGTGCCAATCCTGGCTGGACTTACTCACTATACTTCACTCACCCCCTTCAACCTAGATCACACTTCACAACCCTCTCCAGCCTCCTACTCCACTCCTTTTTTGTTTATTTTTTCAAGTACCATACCTTATCCTCTTCATCTCTGCAGAGCTTTCCTCTCTCCTCACCTAAGCTACCTGAAGACACCCTGCCCTGCACTCATCTTATAATCTCCTTCTCTCCATCCTTCTTCCTACTATAACCATAATATGAACACCATCTCTCTACCTGAAGACACCCTGCCCTGCACTCATCTTATAATCTCCTTCTCTCCATCCTTCTTCCTGCTATAACCATAATATGAACACCATCTCTGTTCCTGAAGACTCCCTGCTCTGCACTCATCTTATAATCTCCTTCTGTCCATCCTTCTTCCTTCTATAACCATAATATAAACACCATCTCTCTATCTGAAGACACCCTGCCCTGCACTCATCTTATAATCTCCTTCTCTCCATCCTTCTTCCTACTATAACCATAATATGGACACCATCTCTATACCTGAAGACACCCTGCCCTGCACTCATCTTATAATCTCCTTCTCTCCATCCTTCTTCCTACTATAACCATAATATGAACACCATCTCTACCTGAAGACACCCTGCTCTGCACTCATCTTATAATCTCCTTCTCTCCATCCTTCTTCCTACTATAACCATAATATGAACACCATCTCTACCTGAAGACACCCTGCCCTGCACTCGTCTTATAATCTCCTTCTCTCCATCCTTCTTCCTATTATAACCATAATATGAACACCATCTCTCTACCTGAAGACACCCTGCCCTGCACTCATCTTATAATCTCCTTCTCTCCATCCTTCTTTCTTCTATAACCATAATATGAACACCATCTCTCTATCTGAAGACACCCTGCCCTGCACTCATCTTATAATCTCCTTCTCTCCATCCTTCTTCCTACTATAACCATAATATGAACACCATCTCTCTACCTGAAGACACCCTGCCCTGCACTCATCTTATAATCTCCTTCTCTCCATCCTTCTTCCTACTATAACCATAATATGAACACCATCTCTCTACCTGAAGACACCCTGCCCTGCACTCATTTTATAATCTCCTTCTCTCCATCCTTCTTCCTACTATAACCATAATATGAACACCATCTCTGTACCTGAAGACACCCTGCCCTGCACTCATCTTATAATCACCTTCCCTCCATCCTCCTTCCTACTATAACCATAATATGGACACCATCTCTGTTCCTGAAGACTCCCTGCCCTGCACTCATCTTATAATCTCCTTCTCTCCATCCTTCTTCCTTCTATAACCATAATATAAACACCATCTCTCTACCTGAAGACACCCTGCCCTGCACTCATCTTATAATCTCCTTCTCTCCATCCTCCTTCCTTCTATAACCATAATATGAACAAACACCATTGGTTTGATATTATTCATTACCTGTACAGTTCATTTAACTGCTATTCACTGAAAAGTTTTCATTATATAGTACAATTCCCTGAAAACTACATGTCATTTCATTGAAAAGAGTGATCATAGTGTCCTAGTCGGACACATTGGGCAATACTGTTCGAAATGTAGCTGAGTACAAATACCTAGGACTAATTCTAGACTAGTCTTGTAACTTCACAACACACAGTCACAATACTAAAACCAAAATTATCACTCATCCCAGACTCTTTTGTAAGACTCTTTAGCTTGTTTCCCCAGCAGCCAAGATAGCTGTTGATAAAAATGTTCTTCCACCTAAGCTTGAATACGGTCTTCCCTTGCTATCTCTGCCATCCTCTCCCACAGAGTTCAGATTACAGAAAACAAAGTTTTTAGAATTGCACTACTGACAAATTCTCAAACACACCACTGTAACTTCATTAAAGATCTCCACCAAGTTACTGACAGAGCATTAAACTGTCTTCTCTTCAAAATCCTAAAACTTGGCTACTGCCATCAAAAAAACAAGTTAACACTCAGGGACGAGAACAATATTATGCTTGTCAGACGACCCTTCAATGAATTAATAGGAGAAAAGCATTTTCACAACTACATCTTGCTGAGTGGAGCTGCTGAAATTAAAACAGTATCACCATTAAAGATGCCAAAAAAGCCTTAAAAAGTCACCCTATGTATGAATTCAGCTTCTGGTGCTACAGGGACGATGAATAACTATCTCACTAAACTGACAATAGTGAAATGGTACCACTGCATTATAAATTATACCTTTGATATCTATATAAATGGCATTTGCATATATATATATATATATATATATATATATATATATATATATATATATATATATATATATATATATATATATATATATATATATATATATACTTGTTACCCACCTTTCTGAACTAGTATAGTCCAGTTTTCAGGTTATTGCTAAATCCAGGGCTGAGTTACAAGTTTCTGTGTTGCCCATACCTTACTTGGATAGAAGGAAGTTTCTCTGTTCACCTGTGAGAGAGGGGAGCTTTGAACAGCCTATCTGTCCTTGGAGGAGTGATTTCAGCCCAGAAGCTAGTAGTTTATTGGCCATTTAGGGCTAATTTTGATTATATCTGCTCTATTTTCTGAAGAAAAAAAAACAAAAACTTTTTCACACCTTTCTGAACTAGTATAATCCAGTTTTCAGATTATTGCTGTATCCAGGGCTGTGTTACAAGTTTCTGTGTTGTCCATACCTTATTTGGATAGAAGGAAGTTTATTTGTTCACCTGTGAGAGAGGGGAGCTTTGAGCAGCCTATCTGTCCCAGGAGGAGTGGTTTCAGCCCAGAAGTTAGTAGTTTATCAGCCATTTTGGGCTAATTTCTATCTCTTTCACTTCCCTGCTATAAAAACCGCATTTGTGCAGTTTTGTGCACTGGGCAGCACCATTTAGCTAGAGTTAAACTATTCTTGGCTCCACGAAGTATACTCTTCAATTTTTCCCTTGGAACTAGACAAACCTTCAACTTTAGCACTTAGACCATTCATTTCACAGTCAATCACTTGGTTAAAACTCATAGCAAGCACTAATTAACCCTAGCACTAGACTGTCCAGAAGGACAAGGCTCTCTATTCGTCCCCACCAGCCAATCAGAAAAACAGCTTACTCTACCTATTCAGGCATGTCCAAAGGGCAGTTTCCGGTGCACTCTCCAGTCCAACTGGTGAATCTGGGCATTTTGAGGCAATGTTTACAACTGCCTCATGTACACAAACAACCCTCTCCTCCTACCACCAAACACTAATATATGCAAGAGATGCAATTATACAGCCAAACTGGAGGCAAACTGTCTCAACCCAAGACTGGAACTGACAGTCAAGAGGAGAAGGGTATTACTTGCAACACACCACCAGTCTCACATAGACCTAATAAACCAACACTGGCAAATAACACACATGATTACATGAAAACATACTCGGAGGCTCTAAATAAAAAGCTGCAAAAGCAACAGAGACCTCCAAAGCAGACATTCAAGCAACCTCCACACCCCACCACCAACCATGAAGCACATACTTCACATAATCAGTGTGCCGCACGATCACAGCCCTTAACACAAAATAACATACCCAACACACTAGTAATAGGCAACTCTATAGTCAGGCACACTGATGTCCCACTAACTAGGCTGGACAAGGAGAAGGTTACAGTTAGCTGCCTGTCAGGTGCCAGGATCCGCCACATAACACAAGCACTCAGTTCAATCCAGAACAAGTACAAATACAACTCTGTCATTGTCCATGTTGGTGTGAATGACCTGAGACGCACCTCCCTGAACTACATGAAAAGAGACATGTAAGAGCTCTCTAATCATGTAGCCCAGGCCGGTATGACCCTGACCCTGAGTAGCATCCTGCCCTCACCAAGAATGATGCCACAGTATAAAGAAAAAAATGATCAATTTCAACAATTGGTTAAGTTTCTGGTGTCATTCAAAGGGGATCCAGTATCTGTCCGCCTGGGATGACATGCTCGACAAGCCACATTGCTTCATAAGAGATGGCTTGCACCTGTCACCCTTAGGCTTTTGAATACTGGCCAAGGCTCTTGCTGCCCCCATAGTGCCTTTTTTAGGCAAGGCTCAAAAGACAAACCCACCACCATAAATAGCACAAGTAACCAAAAACTGAGGGTAATGCTACTCAACGCCAGAAGTTTAAACCTCAAAATGCATGCACTCAAGGCACTCTTCAGTATGGAGAACACTGACATCTGTGCAGTAACAGAAACCTGGTTTAAGGCTCCTGAGAGTACCCCAGCAATACTAGGCTATAACTCATACCATACCTTTCAGCCACAGAACCAGGACTGAAACACAAAAGGCGGGGGTGTATCCATATTCATCAAGGATACCCACACCTCCAGGTTAGTGGCACAGCACAATGCATCAGAGATCATCCATGTGCAACTAACAATGGGCAAAACTGCAATCCAAATTGTAGCTTGCTACAGATCACCCACTATGGCCCAGGACCCCCATTCCACATTTCTGGAGACACTGGGAAATATGAAGGTCCTACCAAACACCTTAATACTGGGTGATTTCAATTACCAAAACATAAACTGGGAGAACTACTCAAGTACTAACTCCCTTGCTCAATGCTTCCTAGAATTTATAAACTTGAATGCCCTGGATCAACTGGTCAGCACCCCCACCAGAGGGAACAACATATTGGACCTGGTGATCACCAACATGGGCAACCGGTGTTCCACACTGGAGGTCAATCCCTCACTGGTTAGATCAGACCATAGACTAATCACTCTGGATATCCACATTCTGCCCCCACCCCCAATCAAGGAAACCATCATGAAAAACTTTTCAAAAGCAAACTTCATGTTACTTAAGACCGAGGTGGAAAGGTTAACAGCCCCCATACTAAAGGACAATGCTGTCTATGCTGGTGAAACCTTTACAAAGGCACTCTATGAGCATCTGCAGGAATGCATGGATCATGCTATCCCAAGTAAAACCAAGACTCACTCCTCCAAGAAAAGGAAACTGGTCTGGTGGACCCCTGCCATAAACAAGCTATACAACAGAAGGAGGAAACTAGTACAAAAAGGAGGAAAATCCCAAGAAGGAAAAACATCCCTGATCAGTATCAGCAAGAAACTACGATCCCTCATTAAATCATCCAAGGCTAGTTTCGAAAGAAAAATTGCCAATGACTCCAAAGATAACCACAAAGCGTTCTTTAGCTATGTCAAGAACCTAAGTAGAAACTCTCAGATCTGCTCTGAGTTAGTGCAGAATGGCACAAAATACACTGAACCAACTGATATTGCAAACATTCTGGCAGACAGGTTTAGTGCAAACTTCACCTCCCTCTCACCCCCTAAAGGGCCCATAACCATACCAGAAGAATGTAGGGCCCCATCAATCACTGACACACAGGTTAAAACAGCCCTACCCAAAGCCAAAAACACAGCTTCAATGGGACCAGATGGGGTTCTAGGCTGTGTCTTACAAGAGCTCCAAAATGAACTAACCCCTCACCTAAACACACTGTTCAAACTCAGCCTCTCTACAGGCTACGTACCCACAGAGTGGCGCACAGCAACAGTTATCCTGCTCCACAAAGGTGGAGCCACAATGGACCCTGGGAACTATCGCCCTATAAGCCTGACTAGCCTGGTCTGCAAGGCTATGGAATGCATCATCATGGAACTCATTAACAGAGACATTGGGAACCTCCAAACCTTGGACCCTGCCCAGTTTGGCTTTGTTAAGGGCAGATCATGCCTCCTAAACCTGGTGGACTTCTTTGAGATGGTTACCAAGGCATTAGACGAGGGAAAGGAGGTCCACACAGCCTACCTAGACCTCGCAAAGGTTTTCAACACCATTCCCCATTCTAGTATTATAGATAAGCTCACCAGCTTGAACATAAACCCCTACGTCATGAGATGGGTTGCCAACTGGCTCATGGATAAAACCCACATGGTGAGAGTTGCAGGCTCTATGTCCGACTCTAAACTGGTTACAAGTGGCATCCCCCAGGGCTCAGTCCTAGGACCCCTCCTGTTCGGTATATACTTCTCAGAGGTACAGGCAAGCATAGGAGGTCTATGGCTGACCAGGTTCACAGACAACTGCAAACTTGGGGCCATAACTGATTTTATGGCTGATACAGACACCCTCCAGATGGGTCTCACTGAGATGGATACCTGGTGTCAAAATCATGACCTCAAGCTAAATGCCAAAAAGTGAATAGTCATCCCCTTTGGAAAAAACAAAGTACCCGCGAACTACCACACAGGTGGTAGTCCCCTAAATACAGAAAATGTAATAAGGAATCTGATGACCTAAGTAGATAGTAATCTCTCCTTTGATAATCATATTGCTAAGGTGGCTAGAAAATCCTTCTATGTGGCCCACCTCCCACCTAATCACAAAAGGGTTCACATCTAGAACAAAAGAGGTTATTGTGCCTCTCTACTCATCATTCATTAGACCCATCATAGAATACAACTCCCCATTTGGGATGTACCTTGCAAGACAACTGCAACAGCTAGTAAGGCCACAAATGTACCTCACCAAGAGGATTACTGGCCTCAAACAGATGCCCTATGCAGCCCGACTCAAGAAACTCCAGCTGTACTCGGTTGCATACCACCTACTCAGAGGTGATTTCTGCCTGACAAACAAGGCCATGTCCAACCAAGAATTGATGGACATGCTCCACCTAAAAAAAAAACAAATCCCGGAGAGCCGCACGCTCTAGAGATATAAACCTCACCACAACGATAAATAGGACATGCTGGAGGGATAGATTCCTATCCCAGAGACTCCCCATGCTTTGGAACAGGATTCCAATATACATCAAGCAGAGCCCCTCACTAACACTCCTCAAGAGAAACTTTGATGGGTGGATGGGAAACAGAAAATTTACCCCGGGGATCACTGCACTGGCTCTGCTGGACAGTGGCACAGGGAACTAATGGCTCTGCTGGACAGAGGCACAGGGAACTAATCTAAAGGGGTGGCGAAAGCCAACATATTCTGGCTAGGCTTATAAATGCCCTTGGGCAAATAGCCTAGTACTTACCTATGAACCTATGGATATATATATATATATATATATATATATATATATATATATATATATATATATATATATATATATATCACACACACACACACACACACACACACACACACACACACGCACACGCACATACACACACATATATCTATGCCTCTGTTTCTTCATCTCTTTGTTTTATGCTAAGTTCCTTTTTGTCTCTATATTTTTTTTTAACTTCTCTAAGTGTTTTAACTTTACAATAAGACATGCTGCAAATAGTAGCTTTAGATGGCAGTAATTTAAACAGTCAGCAATCTCACTCACATTACTTCAAATATTGCTTACAATAACCGAGGAGGGTGGAGTTAAAGGTACTTCATTATCTAAAGCCTGATGAATAAGTAACTTTATGAAAACTCTTAGTAAAATATACTTGAAATTGAGTTTAGTTGTATAATTAACATCAATTGCAGTTTCACTGAAACATATCTCATGGAAGGGGGAAAATAGAAGCCTTTACTAAAAAATGATACCTGTTCAGCAGTGAGACTAAGATTGCTCAAATTAAATGCCTTAAAAACACTGCTGAATGAATTACCGTCTGCCTCTGCACTGACCCCTACTACCTCTTTCTCTTTTCCTCACTGACTTAGTCTTGCTACGTCTGCACTGACCTCTACTACCTTTTCCTCTGTTCCTCTACGATTTAGTCTTACTGCCTCTGCACTGACCTCTACTGCCTGCTTCTCTGTTCCTCTATGACTTAATCTTGCTGCCCCTGAACTGACCTCTACTGCCTGTTTTTTCTGTTCCTCTATGAATTAGTCTTACTGCCTCTGCACTGACCTCTACTGCCTGCTTCTCTGTTCCTCTATGACTTAGTCTTTCTGCATCTGCACTGACCTCTACTGCCTGTTTCTCTGTTCCTCTATGACTTAGTCTTGCTGCCTCTGCACTGACCTCTACTGCCTGTTTCTCTGTTCCTCTATGAATTAGTCTTACTGCCTCTGCCCCGACCTCTACTTCCTGTTTCTCTATTCCTCTGTGAAGTAATATTGCCGCCTCTACATTGACATCTACTACCTGTTCCTCTGTTATTCTCTGACATGTCTTACTGTCTCTGCACTGACATTTACTCCTTTCTTTCTCTGTTCCTCTGTGACTTAGTTTTTCTGCCTCTGCACTGACCTCTACTGCCTGCTTCTCTGTTCCTCTATGACTTAGTCTTGCTGCCCCTGCACTGACCTCTATTGCCTGTTTCTCTGTTCCTCTATGATTTAGTATTATTGCCTCTACACTGACCTATACTAACTGTTCCTCTATGACTTAGTCTTACTGCCTCAGCACTGACCTCTACTGCATGTTTCAGTGTTCCTCTATGACCTAGTCTTGCTCTTCTTCTGGTATAAAAATTTCCTTCCAGGTACTCTGATCTGTTGAAGACTCTGAAGCCACTGATTGGTTCAGAACTGACAGTGGGCCTGGCAGATGCAAACTCTGTCGTGCCTTCCAATTAGGTTGATCTTCTGAATCACACTAGAGGTGGTTTCTGCCTAGATAAAAAAGAAAATTGCTGGTGCTTCTATCTTCATTGAGTGAGAAGGTAAACATAGACAAAAGCCATCTGTAACAGGCAGAGGCATTTTGAAATGGTTGTTGCAAACAGTTGCAATTAAAGGGATTATGGAGAAGTATTGAGCAATAGAACTAGTCTGATTCACTCTACAGAGCTCTTTGATATGACCATTGAAGAGATCTGTCTATGATTGGGTTGTGGGCTGAAGAGCTATAGTAAGTTCCTTAGTATGAAATCAGCTTTGGCCACTGCTACTCAGAATCGTAGATATCAACCTCTTTGCTTATTTAACAATAGCAAACCAAGATTAATTAAAGGCAATATAACTGAGTCACAAGCAGATTGAACTTGCTGTACTCCTTCACACATCCAGTGTCTTAACTAGTTTGCATTATCTAAGAAAAGGAACTTATGGAGCAGAATTAGAGGAGATAGAAAAATGCTGCATATATAGTTAAACACAAGTCTCAGTGCAACACTTGAATTTAAACTGCATGGCCCCAAGTGTGTGTGCAGAGGTAGTATTTGAGAATAGTCCGTGTGCTGTTTCTAAGACTAGGTACATGAACAGGAAAATGGGTCAGAAATAAATGCTCATGTCATGTATCCTGCAATGTTTTCAGGTATGAGCAACACATTGTGTAGAATTAGAGAATTCACATATATTTAAATGTAAATAAGAAATTGGACTTTCTTAGCATCTTTTTTCCTGCAGTTGCAGCCAAATGACATGCACATCAAATTTGCATTGTACTTTCTGTACAAAAGCAACCATTACCAGTTTAACCAAAATGTAAACGTTTATAATGTACATTTTGATTTATGCAAGAAAAAAATATTGACAAACCTGGTGAAAAGGGGAATGAGAAATGTCAAAATAATAGTGAGTAAACCTCAGCAACTAGTTGTAATTCAATATGGTATGAAAAAGCACATATAATTGAGAAAGAAACATCAGTAAAAAGTCAAACTGCAGAAGAACCAGAATGAAACTAATGAACAGCCACTGCCAAGATGGCTGTAATCATACAAGAGTGCCATCAAGGACCTGGTGTTTCTCTAAGTATAAAGTGTACATAAGATACATAGATAGAAATAGATATAGATAGATAGATATAGATATAGATATAGAAACAGTGATATGCATAAGATGATAGTATCACAGCAAGGTAGAGCGCACATAAGATATACCCTGAGCATATATGTGATGTCATAGAATGTTAACAAGCTCATACATTCCCTGAGAAACTTTAACTTCACCCAGCAGACTTATACATGATGATAAATAAGAGGGATAATTAAAAAAGAAATGCTCTGCCTAAGAGCAAAACAAAAGTAGCAATCTCAGGGGAAGAAAAACATGCTCAGCTTTCCCCGGAGCTATGCGATAGTATCCCAAGGCAATGATAAAGTAGAGTATTTATTTATTCATTTTCCCTGAAAAGATCACAATTAAACCATCTATATTAGGAAACCAGAGTGACAAATTGTAAACACAGGAACAGAGCAGGAGCAGGAAAAAAATTGATTGGTGCATATTTTTGCAACAGATGCAATCCTAATGGGTATTTAATAAAGAAACTGAAGTCAGAGAAACTTGGACATATATAAAACTTTCAACTTGATTCTCTCCATCTCTCTCTCTCTCTGTATTTCTCTCTCTCTTGGGCACACACACACACACACACACACACACACACACACACACACACACACACACACACACACACATTTATATGTATATCTGTATATCTGTGCCTATCTCTGTCTCTCTCTCTCTCTCTATATATATATATATATATATATATATTTATTTATTATTTATTTTATTTATATATATATATATATATATATATATATATATATATATATATATATATATATCTTTACCACAACATATTTTTCCCATTTTTGTACAAAGGGTAGGGGTGTCACTGCAACTTTGGCAATCTTCTTCCATTCCACAAATATGAGCACACACACACTCATATCTATGGCTAATTTAGAGTGCCCAGTCCTTTGAGTGCATGCCTTTGGAATGTGGGAGGAAACCGGACTACCTAGAGAAAACATGCACAGACACATATATACACATATAAAATATAATATATTCAACATGAGCATAAAATTTTTTCATATGGATGCATGCAAATTTTCCATAACTGAAAAACACCATTTGAAATCATCAGATAAACAACTTCAGAAGGAAGACGCATTGAAATATGAACACACATATATATGTATAAACACACATATATATGATCAACAAATGGAGTAGAACACATTTTATATGTGTAAAGAGAAAGAGAAAGAAAGCATACATCCACGTGGACCATTTTTTGTCTCGTTAACTGACTTGTTGAGTGTCACAGGTAAATGGAAACTTCAATCAGTGTAAAGTCAGCAGTTGTGTTATTTCAATGCTGTATATTCTGATTTGAAAACATCCATTTTGGCAGTCCCCTGTCTATACTGACATAACTTAAGGTGAACTATTTAAGATAAGTCCATGTTCAGTTCTGCTTTGTTTCTTTCATTTCTTCTTTTTCATTTTTTTCTATTTTCTTTATAAGTGGCATTATTACCAGATAAATTACTACACAATAATACTCCCAGTTTGTCTGTTTGCAAGTAAAATTGTAAATGCTGTTCCTTTTGCTTAACCTATAGGTTCATACATTCACAGAAGGTTACTAAGCTAATGTCCCTAGAGCCCTTACAAGCCTAGCCTTATTATTCCAAGTTTCCCCAACTGTCAGTGGTTAGCTGAGTGACGTTTGCAGAGGTAAGGGTCTAAGGTAGTTAATATTTACTTCCTCTGATCAGGAGGGGCATGGGCACACCCCAGTAGTGAATTTGCAGTCACCTATCCATTGATCTAGGTTGTGCTTGAAGAGGGTCAGGGAGGGGGTCTGTTTCACGTGAACTGGAAGCTTACTACCTCATGAGAATATCTTGTCCCATATTATTGTAAATATTTGTCTTGTAAAACTGTAAAATGTTTGCATCTACTGCTATGTTAACTTGATTGTAACCTTACAAACACTGTTTTTGTATTTTAATCTTATACATTTTGTCATAATATATCTGTCTTTAGAGCTTTTCTCCCTGGGCCTCTACTGAAAATGGACATATATCCAGTTGGACTAGCCCGGTCAACAAATGTAAAATAAATAAATAAATAAAATAAAAATTATTCCAGAGAAGTAACAGTCTGTGCATGACCTGTTCATATCAGAGGCTAGGTTAAGATCCTTAGACTAAGTGACGCTCGTGCAGTTTGATTTATGAATGTGTAGCATTTCCATCAGGGCCAGTCCAGAGCACTTGACCCCACCCAATTTGTATTCATCAGAGGCAGATCTTGCCTGTTGAACCTGGTTGATTTCTTTGAGACTGTCACCAAGGCCCTGGATGAGGGAAAGTCATTACATACAACTTATCTTGACTTGGCCAAGGCCTTTGACACAATAACCCACTCAGGCATCATCAAAATGCTAACACAACTTGGTGCAAGTCCCTATCTTGTCAGGTGGGTGGCCAAGTGGCTCACCGATAGGACCCACAAGGTTAAAATAGGTACCACCACCTCCGACAGAAGACCTGTCACTAGTGGTGTTCCCAGGGATCTGTCCTGGGACTCCTACTGTTTGGCATCTACTTCTCAGAGGCCCAGGCAAAGACAAAGTGCCTGTATCTGACCAAGTTTGCTGATGACTGCAAGTTGGGTGTTGTCATTGACTCCCCATATGATGTTAACGTACTGCAAGAGGGTCTCACATCTACAAATGACTGGTGCCAAAGTCATGGTCTTAAGTTAAATGCAAAAAAATGTATTACCATACTATTCAGCAAAAACACAGCCCCTACTGATTACCACATTGATGGCAAGCCCCTAAGCACACAACTGTGGTGAGAGACCTGGGTACTCAGATTGACAACAGTCTCACATTTGACCATCATGTAGTGGCAGTGGTCAGAAAAGCCTTTTAGTGGTTCGTCTCATAAGTAAAGCGATTGCATCCAGAAAAAAGGCGGTTATTAAATCTCTGTACTCCTCCCTCATTATGCCTATAATTGAGTATAATGCCCTATTTGGTATGGTGCAGAGGTACTCTCATAAAACCTGCATCAACTGGAAAGGCCATAGAAATACCTCACAAAGAGAATCCATGGCCTACAATACCTGTCCTATGCGGACAGGCTCAAATCATTATCTCTCTACTTGGTATCATACAGATTGCTCAGAGGTGACTTGTATCTTGCCTACAAGGCAAGATCAGACCCTGCCCTACTAGAGATGCTCCATATCTGTAAGTCTAACTCCTCGTGCATTACTTGCTTGAAAGGCCTAAATCTAATATGCAACATTAACAAAACCTGATGGAGAGAGAGGGTCATAGGTGTGTACTAGGCTAATGGCCCTGGCCATAGGATTACCCTGGAATAGTGCCACCCAACCATAATTCCCAGTGCCTCTGTCTAGTAGAGCCACTGGAGTTATCCCCGGAGTGAATTTTCTGTTTCCCATCCACTCATCAAGATTTCTCTTGAAGAGGGTCAGCAAGGTGCTCTGCTTGACATGTATGGGAAGTCTGTTCCATTGCATGGGCAGTCTCTGGGTTATGAACCTATCCCTCCAGCATGTTCTGTTAATTGTGGTAATGAGGTTGAGGTCTCTAGAGTGTGTGGTGCGGAGGGATTGGGATTTCTTTAGATGTAGCATTTCTGACAGAGCTGGGTCAGACATGGCTTTGTAAGTCAAGCAGAGATTGCCTCTAAGTAGGTGATATGAGACAGAGAATAGTTGGAGTTTTTTGAGTCTGTCCATATAGGACAAATGTTTAAGGCCTAGGATCCTCTTTGTGAGGTACTTTTGTGGCCTCTCTAGTTGTTGCAGGTGTCTAGTGAGGCACATGTCAAATGGGGCATTGTACTCGATGATTGGCCTAATGAGAGAAGAGCAGAGGGAGACAATGACCTCTTTCTTCCTGGATGCAAAACCCTTAGTAATGAGATGTACCACATAGAAGGACTTTCTGACCACAGTGGCAATGTGGTGATCAAAAGAGAGGTTGCTGTTAACCTGTGTTCCCAGATCTCTTATAATGCTTTCTGTGTTCAGTAGACTACCATCAATGTGGTAATTCATGGGAACAGGGTTTTTTCCAAAGGGGATGACAACACACTGAGGGTTCTATCTGTGATCCAGTTTGCATCCCACTTAGTGATATAGGGGTTGCTGCCAAGCTTATTAAGTTTTTCAGTGATTCCTGAGTGGGGAATGGTATTAACAGCCTTGGCCAGTTCAAGGCAGGCTCTATGAACCACCTTGCCTTCATTCTCAAAGAAGTTGACCAAGTTGAGCAGGCATGATCTACCCTTCACAAAACCAAACTGTGTGGGATCCAGAGTTTGGAGATTCCCTATATCCTTGTTTATTAGGTCCATGATGATGTGTTCCATAGCTTTGCATATCAGACTTGTCAGGCTAATGGGGCAATAGTTCCCAGGGTCTGTAGTGAGCCATTCAGTAGGGACAAAGCCTGAGGTGAGGCTGTGACTGAACAGGATACACACGTGAGGTGACAGTTCATTCTGTAGTTCATGTAGAACACAACCAGGGATATTGTCAGGTCCCATAGAAGCTGTATTCTTGGCCTTGGACAGTGCTGTTTTAACCTGTGCAGCAGTACTACTGGGTGCATGGCAATCTACTGGCATTGTGATTGGTCCTTGGGGGGGGGAGAGAGTAAAGTTGTCACTGAATCTGTCAGCCAGTATACTGGCAATATCTGTTGGCTCGGTATTGGAGGTACCATTGTGCAGCAGCTCAGAGCAAATCTGGGTATTGCTGTGGAGATTCTTTACATAACTATAGAAGGCATTGTAGTTGTCTTTACTCTCTGCTGCAATTCTGTTTTCATAGCTAGCTTTAGAGGATTTGATGAGGGATCTCAACTTTTTGTTGAGGCTGATAAGGGAGTTTTTCCAGTCTTGGGACTTCACCTTATTCCACATCAGTTTCCTCCTTCCGTTGTAGAGGTTTTTTTTTTATGGCAGGGGACCACCAGATTGGCTTCCTTTTTTTTGCAGGACAGCGTCTTGCTTCTATTGGGTATGATGAGATCCATGTATTTGTGTAAGTGTTCGTACAATGCATTGGTGTATGATTCTGCGGTCACGCAACTATTCTCCATTTGCATGGGTGCCATGAAGTTAGCCACCTCGTTTTTTAGGAGCCTAAAGTTAACTTTGGAGAAGTTTTTCATGGTGGTTACTTTTGCGGCGGGGGGGGGGTGGATTTCCAAGGTGATTAGTTTGTGGTCGGATCTAACCAGGGAAGAGTTAACTATTGGTGTAGACCAACAGTCGCCCGTGTTAGTAATGACCAGGTCAAGGATGCTGCTACCTCTAGTGAGGGTAAGAACGAGCTTGTCCAGGGCATTGGAATTAATGAGCTCCAGGAGACATTGGGTAAGTGTATCGGTACATGAGTAGTTTACCCAGTTAATGGAGGGGTAGTTGAAGTCGCCTAGTAAGAGAGTGTTAGGTTGGACCCTAATATTCTCCAGGGTGCTTAGGAACGTGGAGTGAGAGTCTTGGGACATGGTTGGGGACCTATAGCAGGCTACAACTTGAATCACTATCCTACCCAATGTTAGCTGCACCTGAAGTATCTCTGATGCATTATGTGGGCTACCAGTCTGGAGTTGTGGACATCCTTTATGAATATGGAAACACCACCACCACCGTTGGGGTTTTGGTCCAAGTTCTGGGGCCAAAAGGTGTGAAATGAGTTATAGCCTGGTAGTGCAGGGGGGCTTTCTGCTGCCTTGAACTAGGTCTCTGTTACAGCACAAATGTCAATGTTCTCCATTTTAAGGAGTGCTTCGAGTGAGTGCATTTTGAGATTTAGACTTCTAGCATTGAGCCGCATGACCCTCAGATTGCATTTGTTTGTAGCTGTTATGGTGGTAATTTGGTCTTTGGAAGATCGCCTAAAAAAGGCACTATGGGATGGCAAGAGCCTTGTGCAGTATCCAGAAATGCAGGGGTGAAAGATGCAAGCCATCTCTGGCAAAGCATCAAGGTCTGTGAATCATGTCATCCCAAGCATACAGATACTGGATCCCCTTAGAATGACACCAGAAACTTAGCCAATTGTTGAAATCAATCATTTTCTGCTTGTACTGTGGTATCATTCTGGGTGATGGTAGGATGCTGCTCAGGGCAAGGGTCATACCCACCTGGGCTACATGATCCGAGAGCTCCTCCATGTTTTTTTTCATGTAGTCCAGGGAGGTATGTCTCAGGTCATTCACACCCACATGTACAATGACAGAGTCATATTTATACCTGTTGTTGAGGGACCTGAGTGTGTGCTTTATGTGGCAGATCCCGGCACCTGACAGGCAGCTGACTGTTACTTTCTCCTTATTCAACCTAGTGAGTGTGACATCAGTGTGCCTCACTATCGAGTCACCTATGACTAGTGTGTTGGGCATGCTGTTTTGCCTTGGGGGCTTTGGTTGATTGGCATACTGTTTAGGAGAGTTATGTGCCTTGTGATTAGTGTTGTGTTGTGGTGTTTGAGTGCGTTTCTGCCTTGGAGGTCTCTGCTGCTTTGGTAGATTTTTATTGAGAGCCTCTGCAAAGGTGGGTGTGTGGTTTGTGTTTTTATGTGAAGGAAGTGCTGGTGTGTGTTCTGGAGGGCTATGTGTTCCATGTGGTGTGGTGAAAGTGTTTACCTTCTCCTCTTGACCAGCTATTCTGGTCTTGGCTGGAGAGTGTGTGGCTTCCAGTTTGGATATATGTGCATCTCTCGCGAGTCTGAGTGTTGGAAGGTAAGAGGCGAGGATTGTCGGTGTACATGACTCAGTTGCTACATTGCCTCAGGATGCCCAAGTCACCAGGTTAATATGAGAAAGCACAGGGGACTGACCTTTAGACATGCCTGGAGGGGTGGGCATTGATAATAAGTACTGGATCTGTTTCCTTGTAGAACATTTAGTGCTGGTAGCACTTTGTGTGCTACAATAATTGCTACAAGAAGCCTGGTAAAGTGCTAGACTAATAAGCTGGTATAAGTGCAGGAGAAGAGAGAACTAGTAGTTCTAAGGGAAAAATTAAAGAGCAGACTCTGGCACCACTCAAAAGCTTACAAACAGTCCTGGATACAGCAAGTCTGTATCTGGACTAGACTAGTTACAAGAAAGGTGGGAAACAAGTGCAAATGTGGGCTTTTGTCTCCCAGAGGCTGCTCTGTCTCTTGAATAGACTTCCCATACATGTGATACAGAATACCTCACTGACCCTCTTCAAGCACAACCTTGATGAGTGAATGGGAGACCACAAATTTGTCCCAGTGATCCTCATTGACAGGAGTGACAGGTGCTGACTGAGGTTTCTTTTCTGGGGATAAACTCTTGGCTAGGCTTGTAAGGGTGCCAGGGGCCATTAGCCTAGTAACCTCCTATGATCCCATTCTCCTATGATTCTTAAAATTTGCAATCATCAGTGAACTTGGTCAGCCACAGGCCATCCAAAAATCTTCACTTATTTTTGTTACTGAATGCAATATTCCCATTGTTCATAGGTGAGTTGCCATGTGGATTATTCTTAGCCTAATCAGTTTTCATTGGTGAGAATTAAACTCTGTACCTCTCCCTTGGAAGGTAAGCGCCTTAACCATCATACCAACCCAGTGCTATGTTAATAAATTGATGAGAAAGAGTTATTTTGAAATTTAATTGGATCATTTTAATAAATGATTTTGGTGATCAAGCTTAGAAGGCCTGCAAGACCGGTGGCTTACAATACTCTTTACGTTATAGGATGGTTCTGTTTAACTGAGCTTCATTGTCTTCTTAATAGTATTTCTAAATATTTCCTGTGGCATTGCAGGTGTTTGCATACATTTATATTTTGCTGAATTGTGGTTATCAGATTGAGACAAGAGGACTATTTTTAGAGGTGACCTATCAAGTATGATTCTGATAGAGAGCAGAGAGGCAATAAAATGATTAGTAATAATGGAAAGACAGTGAACTCATACATTTGATGCAATAGCAGTGTTCTTGATAGTGTTTCTGTGGTTATTTTAATTAGCACCTGCCAGCTACTTTATATTTTTTCTTAGTGCTGAGTGTGTTTGTACAACAGAGTCTAGCAGCTGATGCCTGTTAAAGTCACCACTCTCAGACTATGGCATTTCTCCAGCATTCCAGTCTGATATGGCACAGTATCACAAGCTGGTTAGTCAGGGATTATGAACATTTATATTGACAGCTTTCTTTAATTTTTCCAGTGCTATATTAACAAAGTGGTATGAGAAAGAGGTGTTTTCTAATTTAATTGCATCATTTTAGTAACTGCTTGTGGTGATCTAGCTTAGAAGGACATTGAGACCGATGACGTATAATACTCATTACTTTGTGGGATGGTTCTGTTTAACTGAGCTTTGTTGTCTGCTTAATGGGAATGATATAAGCAGAGATAAGTGAAAAACATTAAAAGATTGATCTGCATATCTGGCTACAATGGAAGTACATGAGCAGTTCAACATGTACGTTTGACAGACGGGGTTAGTAACAGTAAGGTATAGACTGGAGTAGTATGACTTGGTATTTGTGTACCTTACAGGAGAGACAGTATACGAAAGAGTGTGACAGAGAGTTAAACGATAATGTGGCTGAGTTGGTATTTGTGTACCTTACAGGATAGAATATAAGAAGGAGTGTGACAGAGACAGAGATTTAAATGATAATACAGCTGAGGAGCAGATTGTGAAGTAAAGGAAAAGTCAGGAAAAGCTGGAATAAAAGCAAGGCGAACATACAAGAATGTCGACAAGACCACGTGGCAGATCTTGCATGTGGGCAGAAAAAAACTGAGGTATGCATGTTTAGGTGGAGCATGCATAACATAATATGTAATTGGAACAGGGTAAATCTACAGTGAATGAGATATAAGTAAATGAAAACTAGTGGCAGAAACTCTTGAGTACTACCACATTTATCTGCAGTTTATATTTTGACTGACTTGATAACTAAATTTATTGTTTTGGTGGGGATTGAACAGTGGAGTGAAAATAATTATGTGAAATGCAGATATTTGCATAGATGAATAAAAATTGCCCTCTTGATCTACACTCAGTCACTTTTCTTGAAGAGTGCTAATGAGGAGCTTTGTTTGATATAGGCAGGTAGTTTGTTCCAGAGTATAGGAAGTCTCTGGGACAGTAATCTATCCCTCCAGCATGTTCTGTTTATTGTAGTGACAAGGTTTAGGTCCCCAGGGCATGTAGCTCGGAGGGATTGGGATTTCTTTAAGTGGAGCATGTCCAACAGCTCTGGGTTTAACATAGCTTTTGTATGTTAGGCAGAGATCGCCTCTGATTATGCAATATGCAACAGAGTAAAGTTGGAGTTTTTTGAGATGGTCTGCGTAGGGCATCTGTTTGAGGCCAGTAATCCTCATTGTGAGGTATTTCTGTGGCCTTTACAGTTGTTGTAGATGTCTTGTGAGGTACATACCAAAAGGGGCATTGTACTCTATAATGGGTCTAATGAGTGACGAGTAGAGGGGAACAATGACCTCTTTTTTCCTGCATGAGAAACCTTTTGTGATGAGGTGTGCCACATAGAAGGATTTCCTGTGGCAATGTGATTATCAAATTAGAGACTACTGTCCACCTGTGTCCCAAGGTCTCTTATCATACTTTCAGTGTTAAATAGACTAACGCCTATGTGGTAGTTCATGAGTACAGAGTTTTTTCCAAAGGGGATGACAATGCACTTTTTGGCATTGAGCTTGAGGCCATGGCTTTGACACCAGTCATCTGTCTCAGTGAGGCCCTTTTGTAGGATGTCCAGATCATTAGGAGTTTCGATTATGGCTCCTAGTTTGCTGTAATCTGTGAACTTCATTAGCCAAAGACCTTCTGTGTTATCCTGTACTTCAGAGAAGTAGATAACAAACAGGAGAGGTCCCAGGACTGGTATTCCAGTTGTCACTTGTCTGAAGGTGGTTTGGAGTCTGCTACTTTCACAGTGTGGATTCTGTCAGTGAGGCAGTTGACAACCCATCTTGTGACACAGGGATTCACACCTAGTTTAGTAAGTTTATTTATAATTCCAGAGTGGTGGATGATGTTGAAATCCTTGGAGAGATCTAGATAGGCTGTGTGAATCACCTTACCCTCGTCTACGGCTTTGGTGTCTGCTTCAAAGAAGTCTATCAGGTTTAGGAAACATGATCTGCCTTTTACAAACCCAAGCTGGGTGGGATCCAGAGTTTGGAGATTACCAATATATTTGTTTATAAGTTCCATGATGATACGTTCCATGGCCTTGCAGACCAGTCTCGTCAGGCTAATGGGACAGTAGTTCCCAGGGTCTGTCATGGCTCCCCCTTTGTGGAGTGGGATAACCATCGCTGTGCGCCATTCAGTGGGCACAATGCCTGAGGTGAGGCTATGATTGAACATGGTACTTAGGTGGGGTGCCAGTTCGTTCTGTAGTTTGTGTAGAACGCAGCCTGGGATGTTGTCAGGTCCAATGGATGCTGTGTTCTTGGCTTTGGAGAATGTGGTTTTTACCTGTGCAGCCATGATTACAGGAACTTTGCATTCTTCTGGTATATAGATGGGCCCTTTAGGGGGTGAGAGGGGGGTAAAGTTAGCACTGAGCCTATCTGCCAGGATGTTGGCAATATCAGTTGGTTCTGTATATTTATTGCCATTGTCCTGTAACTCAGAGCAGATCTGAGTGTTGCCATTGAGATTCTTGACATAGCTGTAGAATGCCTTGTGGCTATCTTTAGAATCAGTGGTAATTTTGTTTTCATAACTAGCTTTGGAGGATTTTATGAGGGATCTTAGCTTCTTACTGAGGCTGACCAGGGAGTGCCTCCAATCATGGCATTTTACTCTTTTTTGCAACAGTTTCTTTCTTCTGTTGTAGTTTGTTTATGGCAGGGGACCAACAGATTGGCTTCCTTTTTTTGGAGGATAGCATCTTGGTTCTGTTAGGGATAGCACGATCCATGCACTCGTGTAAGGATGATTCAACAGTTGTACCTCTATTGTCTGTCTGCATGGGTGTCGTGAAGTTTGCCACTTCTGTCTTGAGAAGCATGAAGTTAGCTTTGGAGAAATTTTTTACGGTGGTTTCCCTAATGGGGCTGGGGGCAGGATGTGGATGTCTAGGGTGATTAGCTTGTGGTCAGATCTGACCAATGAAGAATTTACCTCTGGTGTGGAACACTGGTCGCCCATGTTGGAAATGACCAGGTCTAGGATATTGTTGCCCCTGGTGGGGGTGTGGATAAGTTGATCCAGGCACTGGAATTTCTGCATTCCAGAAAACGTTGAGCAAAAGAGTTGGTAAATGAGTAGTTTTCCCAGATAATGGTGGGGTAGTTGAAGTCGCTCATTATTATGGTATTGGGTTGTACCCTAATATTTTCCAGTGTATCAAGAAATGAGGAGCGGAAATCCTGGGGCATGGTGGGGGATTTGTAGCAAGCCACAATTTGGATTGCTGTCTTGCCCAGAGTTAGTTGCACTTGGATAATCTCGGATGCATTATGCTGAGCAACTAGCCCGGAGGTGTGGATATCCTTAATGAATATGGACACATCTCCACCTTTAGTGTTTCAGTCCAGGTTAGGTGACCAGAAGGTGTGGTATGAATTATAGCCTGGTAATGCAGGGGTGCTCTCTGGAGCCTTGAACCAGGTCTCTGTCACAGCAAAGATGTTGATGTTCTCCACTTTAAGGAGTGCCTCGAGTGAGTGAATTTTGAGGGTTACACTTCTAGCACTGAGTAGCATTACCCTCAGATTCTCTTGCTTGTACCTGTTATGGTGGTAAATTTGCCATTTGAACCTTGCCTAAAAAAGGCACTATAGGGGTGGCAAGAGCCAGTATTGGTTCTTTCATTCTTTGTGAGTTGACTTGTAAATTTAGATCTGCAGTAATACAAAGGGGGAAAAAAGGAAATAAAAAATATTCTTAGAGTACTTGTCCAGGCTATGCACCACACACACACACACACACACACACACACACACACACACACACACACACGCACACGCACACACACACACACACACACACACACACACACACACACACACACACACACACACACACACACACACACACACACACACACACACACACATTCACTTGCATCATGTAAACACACACACACATACACACACCCACACACACACACAGACACACACACACACAAGCATATGTGCAAACACATATGCATACATGTACACTTTCACACACACACACACACACACACACACACACACACACACACACACACACTCTGAGACTTATATGCACATGCACACATACACATATGCACACACACTCACACACACTAACAGACATTTAAAATGCAATAAATTGCTGCTTTTATTATTTATGCAGCTACTCATTGCATGGTCACTCATTGCCTCCTTGATGGTTTACTATGGAGAGTTACAATGTTAGACTAATAGCTCCTTTTAAAAAGCTATTTTAATGCTGCTGGATGCAGTCAAACAGTTTTTTTGAGAGACTAACACTACCCTACAGTACAGTACAATACAGGACAGTACAGCTTCAGCAGGATTGTTTGTTCTTCGTATTATTTTTGTTTTATCGTTAGTATGCAGCACAAAAGGTGCAGATTGCTAAACTTGAAGAGATGAATCCTTAGACCTAAGGAACGAAAATGGTGAGGAAGGTGACAGTATAAAGCTAAACTAAAGTTATTTATTTATTATGAAGAGCTGCTACAGTCAACTGCCCAGGAATTTCAAGTAGACAGTACAAAACATAAGTGCAGTTTATTTAAAAATAAAATAAGCAACAGTATCTTAGAGGAGCTATAGAAGAGAAAAAAAGGAGGCAGCTTGCCTGTACCACATAACACTAATAAAAATGCATGCAGTCATATCAGTATTACCTAGTTCTGACCGTGATACTTATTTATAATCTTTTTACTGCTTACCCCTTTGACCATTAAGCTACAAACTTGCACTCCCTACTGGTAATTGGTTCACCAGAGAGGAAGGTGCTACATTAGCTTCTTTACCCTGTGGATGGGGTGGGCAGTGTTATCAATACCACCATGAATAGAGACATTTTTATTTATTTATTTTTTTTTTAGCCATATGATTTCCTCTCTGTACATACCCATGCCCACCTATGCATGCACTGGTCTTTGGTAAGGCTGTGACTCTTACTTCCATGAGCGATGTCACTTATGTAAGTTCTGTTACTTGAAGGCAAATAGATTTATTGATCTCTGGTCTCACTTGGATCTAAAATTGAGCCTGCATCACAGGCACATGTTCCCAACCTTTCCTCACAGACAGTCAAACAAGCTCTGCCTCAACAATACTCTAACCATTGGGCAGCTCCTCCAACCCTCAGGCCAATAATCAAACCCATGGCATCTGGTCATAAAATGGTATAAAGCAAACTAATTGATTCATACTATAAATAAGCTTGCGGCAAGCATATGATAAAGAAACAGATCAGTCTACAGAAACTGTGAATGGCAATTCCCAAAGCACATTTTTTTGCCAAAGGAAAAATGTACAAAGTACAATAAATATCAAAATAAGACAGAAGATAGAGACAGGAAGAAAGATTAGTATACATGCATGCACGCATGTGACCTATAAGCACGTACAACAATACAAGACTATATGTAACTGTAAGAATTTTGAAAACAGAGTTGGAAATGTTCTGCTTTATTTTTATTTTGAGTTCTTTTTCTCTTCTTTTTCTGTCATTCTGAAAGCCATCTTCTGTGTTATTTACTGGTCTACCTGCAGCTCATTTCACCCACAGTCTAATGCCTGAATTTATTCTGGGACCATCGAGGGTACTAAAGGCAGCCTCAGGGGTCACTGCCCATGCTCTAACTAGGGTGTTTCTTAGAACTTCCCCTCTTTCTTCCTTCACTCTTCCCTTCCTTCCCAACAGTTCCTGTGGTGAAATCCAAGGTAGTTGTGCAATGCAGCCTTGCAGTGTTTTTTTCCATCTCCACTGCAGCTCAGTTATGCCACCACCCTATTTACCCTTTTAGACATGCTCCAGCATACCTCTCAACCATACATATTTTTGCAGAATGTCCAGATTTTTGCCTCATATTTTTGGTTCTTTTCTCATAAAATTGTGGTTTTCTGGCAAATCATTGAGGGTTGAAGTCATAATACAGTGGCAGTCATTTGAGTTTCAGACTTCATACCCTTCAGAAAATTCATAACAATGCAAAACCTGTTGTTCTACCTAATTTCTAAGTTTGTAAGAACAATATTTAAAAAGTGTACCTATTTTTGGACCTTTCTCCCCCCATTATTTATTACTTTGTCAAGATTTCTTGCTATAACAGGTTGAGAGATATGGCCCCCAGTAATAACAACCTCAGGCTTCACCAGGAATCCCCATTAGAGAAGCTGAAAGGACCATCCTTCCCCAAGGGATGGTAACACCCATCCCTCCCTGCATCATTGTCAGCAGCCTCAGCTACTAATTGAACCTGGATCAGCTGGGCAGTAGTCAGAGCGTTATCTCTTTATGCTTCTACAGCAACCCAGAGTTTGAAATATTGGCAGAATATATTATCTCAGAAATTAAATAGCCAGGAACATATATGAAAAGTTAAAACCACAAACAGAACTGCAAGTGTAATCATATACTATTATAACTGAGATGTAAGGTTTCCAATTAAAGACTGTTTTGAAGCAGATGCAAAAAACAAATTAGAGAAAAAGAAAGGTAGGTCCCCCCCTGTATTGAAGCTAATCATAATCTTTTCTAATTTGTCCTACAGTAAGATCAGATGCCTGTTGAATGTACAAGGAAGGTAAGCATGACCCCTGAAAGAATAAAAAATTAAGTGTAATTGGGGAATACATATACTAATGCTAAATCTGTCTCAGCTCTCTATTGAAATGTCAGCACTCATAGCACTGAGTACTGAAAATCTAACAAAAAAGTACAGTATATATACACACACACACACACATATATATATATATATATATATATATATATATATATATATATATACACACACACACACACACACACACACACACACACACACACACACACACACACACACACACATACACACACACACACACACACACACATACACACACATACCAACTTGGAGACCTCCAGACCTTGGAGAAAAGGGAATATTCTGAAAATTCAGTCTCCGCATTTCAGGTCCCCTATAGCGGGTACCAACATTTTAGATGGTTACTAGTATGGGGAAGTATTCAGCCTTACTGAATTACTGACATTTCTGATTTACTGTACAAAGTATCTGGAATTCAGTGGGCACAGACATCCACATTAGTTGGCTAAAGAGGATGAAACTCCTTGGCAAAACTCCTTAAAGGTATACACATGAGTGTCAATTGACTGTTTTTTTTTTTTTTTTTTAAAAATGCAGTTTGATTTTTACAGTTTTGGGGAATTGCACTATTTTGGGTGTCACATTAAATATAACAATCAGATATTTAGTGACACTATAGTTATAACAGATAGAAGAGAGGGAGGGAGAACTTACAAAAGATTACATGAACACGATTGCAGGATAAGCATCACTAAAACTGAGTGCCATTATAGAGAAACGAGAGTCTGAGTCCTAATGGTATAATTACACTGTGAATAAAGAATGAATATAAGCCAAACATATTCTTATGGCTTAAATAACATAAGTACAGATATGTAATTCCCTGTGCAGACTCAAACAAAATAAAAGACAAAAGTGAGTAAACTGACGTGCCACTCCCAAGCATTTTTTTTTCAAAGTAATGTTTGAAAATACTTTCACTTTTGAGGAGCAAATATGTTTGAATTATTGCACATTTTGTTTATTCTGAGTGGTGGCTTGTCATTGTACTCTTTTCTTCTTATATTACCTGCTTCAGTTTCTCAAGATTTCCAGTATCATTTTTGGAAATAAAACTAAAAACTGTATGGAACTAAAACTTGCAGGAATCACCTATTTAAGCAGACACGCACACAAGGGCACGCGGATTATGACCATAAACCTCTTTTCTAAGTTAGAATTCACAATTGCTACTTACTAACAGGAGAACACAGCAGCATACCTAACTTAATGAAGCCTGAATATTGTTTTCTATTAAACTGACTCCTATTCATACAAGTGAAACATAAGTGGCCTATGTGAACCATAATTTTACTGTAATTTAGTAGAAATGCAAAGACCATTATTTCTATTAATAGCAGGTAGGAGACATCTGTTACTCCCTATAAAACACTAAAGCAGATAACATCACATCACTTTTGTGGCATTTGTATGTGTTGCTGTGATAGCTGTAATTTATAAGCAAGGAATACTCTGGGTTTTACTGTTGTGATAGCATTTAGTAACATTTGTTCTGCGGTGGAGTAGTTATGTGGCAGTCTGATTAAACAGGTGCTGTGCATCTCCTTAGAAATGAATTGAATTAGAATTATTTTAAATTACCAAACTTAAGCCTTATCAAAGCTATGACAGATGTGAGCACTACAGTGAGGTTTGTAAACTGCAGTGTTCTCCTCGTTAAGTTATAACACTGTCATTTTAGCTGTCTGTTGTAAAATGCCTGTGACATCTAGTACTGTTATTTTCTGACTACATTGACAGAATGCCATTAGCTGAATGACTGTTCCAAGTGTGTGGAGCTCACAGTAAATCCAAGCGATTTATTTCAATGGCCTGAAAATAGCTTTTTATTTGTCAGGTCAGTAGGACCAAAACAATATTTTTCCTATACTATTAAATTCACTTCACAAGTGAATTTTTTTCTGAAATAGTGATGTATAGAGTGTATTAGGGGAAGATGTTTAATGCATTTATTGGTTTAGCAGGAAAGTTTCTATTTTAATGCAAAAGATAATATTGCTACATTGAACACATTACTTTTTCAGTATTTTTATAATATAAGTTCAGTTTACATCTCTCTAACTTTGAAATTTCTACAGCTGAGTGAACTAGCTACAACTACATCTAAGAGAAGCTATATGGCATAATAATGACAAATATTGACCTTCCTTATTGTTTACTTACATCAAAGGGCTCAAAGATTTCAACATTTTCTTCAGCGTAAGAGTAATATCAAGCATGCAGTTATGTGAAATTTTGTTAATGCAGTAATACTTATATTTACATTATACAATAACAGCTCATTGTTATTCAAAAATGAGTACACTGATTGGACAGCCCAACAGCATGCCCATTGTAAATTGAGCATATCCTGATAGAAAAAGTCCAGTTGCTTAACAATTTTGAGTGGCACAGATTTTTTATTAAGATGTGCTAAAAAAAGATCTTCAACTGTGTTAAGAGGGATGGTGTAAAATATGAAAAAAAAACAAACAATCATGACACTGCAAAAATCTGGTCAGTTAAAAGGTACAGTTCTGTTAAAATCAAAGATTGCAATGCTTTTAACAAAATGTCCCTTATTTTCATCATATATTTGCCCTGTCCTTCAATATTCTGGTAATGTTGCCACTCTTTCCCAATGTATAAATAACTAAAAAAAAAAATACAGAGGGGAAACCGACATTGGTATGCTCTCTTCTGTGCCAACTCCAAAGCAATGTACTTATGTACTATGCAAGCGTGCCAATGTAAGTACCATATGCATATGCAGTACATAAGTAAATCAGGAAGCTGGAAGAAGAACACTAAAGTATACAAAGGCATTATTTAAGAAAGGTAAGCAATTTATTTCTTAAATAATATCAATGTATTATAGCAAATAACCCACTCCTGGATGTGGGTATAACAGGATTTATCCATGGTAGGGTTTGTGTAATCAAGTGGGTTTTGACTTTGTGATTAAACCTCATCAACAGTGGTAAATCTTTTGATACCCACAACCAATTGTGGGTTATTACTAAAGTATTTCATCTTACAATGTCCCCATGGATGTTCTACTGTGGGGGTGTGGATATCCTGAGTATCCAATGCAAACCTGCAGACCTTGCTTTTGATTGCAGTTTGCATATCCATATTTGTCTATTTTATTTTATAAATATATATATATATAGCGATATTGTACTTGAAGGCCTCACCCTCTGTTTCGCGCAGAAGTGGGCGTGCCGCGAATGATTGACAACCAGGTCTGCATATGTAATGAGCCATGATTGACATGGCATTCTAATCAGCTGACAGCCCTAGTTTCTCCTCTTACAGATTAAGGTGAATAATCATATGTGCATTAAATCCACGACCGCTACATACACGCAAACTAAATACAAATGATGATCATCGTCCATGTTCCTAGAAATGTCTGCCCCCTTCATGCTTGTTCTTAGTTTTATAAAAGTGAGAACAAAGTCGCACTCAATACTTTTGTGATATTTGCTATGATGTATAAAAAACGCTGACAGAAAAAGACATTACTTCAAAAGTTGTAACACTTTCTTGGAACATAGATAGCAACCCCTATTGTGCTGGATTGTCAAAGGCACTGCACCTTCCCATGCTTTTTCGTAGTGGACTCGTACTTCTCAACTGTCCAGATTTCCACCTATTTTTGGTCTTTTCCTCATAGAATTGGTGGTTTTCTGCAAACCGTTGAAGGGTGAAGTCAATAAATAATGACACACATACCGGTCAAACATTTAGAGCAAGAAATCTGGGCAAAGCCATAAATAAAAGTGGGACAAAGGCCATCCAAAATAAGGGCAATTTTGTTAAATATTGCTCTTAAACTTAGAAATTTATGGCGATATTTTACTTGGAGAAACAATTAAGTCAGCACTGTAAGATAGTCTTTAAGAATTAGAACTATCAGTAACATCGCACAGTATAAAGTATCAAACAACATAGCTATATAAACTAAATTGGTTTATTGGATGTTATGGATATGAACACTAGATTCTACATAGTAGAAACATATGCCAGTGTCGCTATTTAGGGAATGCATATTCATTAGTGCTCGATTACGAAATAGCATGGGGGCGGGTTTTGGGTGGGGCTTGCTACTGCACATCTGGTGAGGCCCTCAAGTACAATATCGCCATATATATATATATATATATATATATATATATATATATATATATATATATATTGTTTTTTTTTTTTTTTTTTTTGAGGTTGGCCTACATGGCAGCTCCCCTGCAAATGCTTGAGAGGATGGTTTGATGAGGTATAAAGTGCTATGCTACCATAAACCATATGCAGAAGAGGGGTTGTTGCTTACTTTAGTTTGCTGTAAGGCATTTGACTCCCTCTAACTTTGAGCTATAATAATCTGCTTAGGCTCTTTAGAGACCTCTGTGATTTTAAGGAAATAGTAGTGTGATAAATGTATATGGTCAGCATTTAATGACTGCAGCAGTAGCCTTAGCTATATGGGGCATATCCTGCTAAGGTTATAACAGCCAGCCAGCTTCCAAAACATAAGGATGCCTAAACCATTACTAGCTCAAGCAGAGCTGACAACAGCCAGTGATTTGGGTGCCAAGTCCTTCAGAGCCTTCCAGACACAGAAGAGCAGTCCTGTTGTGGAGTTGTGAAGATCATCAGCTAATGGTTCTCCATCGCTGGGCAGATAACATCCATTCAGGAAAACAAAGAACCTTCCCACATCTTATTTTTATGAGAGAAACTTAATTTTGTCTATAATAAAAAAAAATATATATATATATATATATATATATATATATATATATATATATATATATATATATATATACATATACATATATATATATATATATATATATATATATATATATATATATATATATATATATATATATATATATATATATATATATATATATATATATATATGTCATAGTTGGATCATTGAAACTACACTTTACGGAACATCAAACACCTGACACCAACAAACTGAAAGTGCATTTCAGGGAAAACACACTGTACCGAACTACACTTAACTGAAACCCCAAAATATTACAATTTATACTTCAAATTCCTTTGAAGAAAACTAGATAGTTATCTTCTCATGTTTCTGTTAATTTGGACAGGTATGATTTATTGGACTTAGGTCAGAGTTTAGTTCAGGCACTTGACCCTTCCATTTCTGGTGTTAATTGATGAGTGAAAAATAAGTTCTTTATTTCTTTATTGTTTGATTCGTGACATTAAAAAGGGATATGTCAGGAGACAACTTCTGTTTTCTCTCCTCAGGTTTCTGACTCTGACTTTGAAGAGAGTGTTTCTTCTGACAGTCCCTTAGAAAGATTTTCTTCTTCTGAAACCATGTATAGACAAATCAGTTGTTTCAATGGGAACATAATGGCATTCCACTATATTTAAAGAAATATTATGATTTATTAAAAATAAAATTTCCTGGACCTACTCCAGTTCTTCATGTTTTTCCAGTATTGGAAGATAGTTTTATTATAGCCTGCAACTTGCCTAATAGCCAGCCTACTGACCCTAAAAAAGCAGATAGATGTATAAAGTTCCTCACTCATATAAGTTATTTTCTAATCCCAGATCTAACACAGTAGTGATTTCCTTGAGTTCTGCTGCTGCTAAACATCTAGTAAATGTTAATCAATACCTCTTTGATAAGGATGGAAAACCTTTGAACGATTTGGGAAAAAATGCATTCTTCTGCAAAACATATTTTTAGAATTCTTAATTGTCAAGCCTATATTTATGTTTGCTTCTTTTAGGAATATAAGGGACATCAGCTTATTTTCCCTCTGAAGAAAATCATTTTGTATAATCTTATTGCTTCTGTGTCTCAAGAGACTAAACATTCCTTGAAATGTGCTTATGATTTATTTATTTATTTAGTTAGTTATTGATTGGTTTATTTGCATTTATTTCCTGGGAAGGTCCAGTGGGTCAAGGTGAGCCTGTTTTCAGTGGAGGCCTGGGAAAAAAAGCTCCCCAAAGGTTAAGCAACAATCATAATATGAACAATCACATGATATTAACAAAGAACGATACAGGAGTTTACAGTGCAATGTAATCATTACTTTAAGCTAAGCACACAACAGATTTTTACATTTATAATATTAACAAACAGTGATGGGTATACAGTGTTATATAAACACTAGTCTAAGCTAGGCACACTAGATTATGATTTAAATTTATGGTTGTACACAGTTCAGCAGTTCATGATTCAACTGATGCCCTTACACAGCTAGTGCTACTGGAGCTGTTATGAGAAGAGTTGCTTAGTTGCATACATAAAACCTTTCAGAGAATATTAAAGCTGAAATTTTAAATTCTCCTTTAGAGAGATTGTGTTTGGGCCATTTGCTGAAGAGGTCCTTAAAAGGTGTGATGAGAGAGAAAAGCTGATTCAGAGAATGTTTTGCAGATATTTCAACCTTCCTTTTCCAAATTTGTGAAGGGATTTACAACTACCTCTTCAACTTTTTTTATAAAAAATAAAACAAGCAGGCAAAACAAGTTGATGCTAAGCAGAACTTTAAAAAGCAATGGCAAGGGACCCACAGAAAGAAAGGAGGAGTCCCCCCAGAAACAAGAACAGTCCAGCAAGTCTGAATGATTATCTACAGAATATCCACCCCCCTTTCCATCCCAAAATCTAGTTTTCCATTTTACTCTTTGGCAACAGATATTCTCTGAAAATGGTTCTGAGAGTGATTCATCAGAAATGCAGATGGCACTGAGAATCTCTTCCTCCTTATAGGGGATCTCTCCCCATCTGTAAGATCAAACTTATTTTTCTGTTCTGTCAGACAACATCCGCTATCTCAAAGTGTGATAAAAGCTGCCTTCCTTCTTGAAGAAGGGAAAGATTTTTATTTAAGAATGTTCCTGATACAAAATAAAGAAAGAAGCTTCGTGGAGATCAGTCTTAGATCCCTCTATTCTAAATCAGTTTGTGAAAGTCCCAATGTTTAAAATGATATATTAACACTCTGTTTTCCCCTTTAAGTTTTTAGTGAGCCTAGATTTAAAGGATGCTTATCATCACTCTGCTACAGCACCAGATTTCAAATGTTTCTGCAAGGTTTCTTCGACTGGATCACAATCTCATTACCATGCTTTACCCTTTAAATGTCTAGCTTCATTGATTGCCTACTGTAGACTAGAAGGAATTCACATGCTTTCTATGTTTAAATAATTTGCTTACCTTTGCAGAATCTTTTCCAAAGTGTACGGAATATCTCACTTGGCTGAGATAACTCTTTCTAATACTGGGATTTTGATTCCTTCTGAGAGGATTGTTTTCATGGGGTGCCTCCTGGATTCCCCAGTTCAAAGAGTTTTCTTTCACAGCAAAAAGTAGATTTATATCTGACAGCCATTTGAAATGTTGGGACCAACTATAGCAAATCCCATAGTGCTGAGAATGAATGTAGGAATATCTGGACATACATATACTATATTAGTTTGTGATTTCCCAGAATATTCCATTTTCTCTGTGGTACGAATATCTCAATGTTAATATATATAAGTTTGAAGGGGGGCTCCTCCCACACATTACTGGCATCGAAGGAATCTTTGTCACTACAAAAAGAAGTCTTTAGGACAAGAGTGATGGTCAGTATTCACTCTTCTCAGAAAATTGCTTGATGAGCTTGTTCAAATGGAGCAAGAGTTCATTTTTCCAAAAGAAAGTTGGGATCCCAAGAAGGAGCCACCTGTTTTTTACAGGCCTGAGATGTAACACCAATTTCAAGAACATCTTAACATGATAATACATTGAAAGGGGAAGATCCATAGGTAGTTATGAAATGGTCAATACTCATAAGGCAGTTTTGAGATTCTTATCATGGAAAACGGCTTTACTAATTGCTCTGACTTTTGCAAGAAGAGTGTATGCATTGCAAGTTCTTATGGCAGGTCAGCCTTATTTCATTTTCCATAAAGATAATATTTCCTTGAGAACTAATTATTGCTTTATGACTTCAGTTGTATCCAAGTTTGCTTTAAGCCATGCTATCCATCTCCCATCTTCTTTCTAGAACCTAAAAATGAGGGAGAAAGAATACTTCATACTCTGGATGTCCACAAACAACTCAGATATTATCTTGACAGAACTAAAACTTTCAGAAAATCTTTTCTTACCTTTATAAGAAATCATTTCTTATGAAGATAAGAGAAAAAGATGACCTGTGTCAAAGCAGATTATCTCCGTATAATTTTCACATCCTATTACTTTTTGTTATACCCACCAAAATCAGGCAATGTCAGGCAGGGTCAAGGCTTACTCTATTAGGGCTTTGGCTTCCTCTGTGGCTTTTTGGAAAGGGGTGGATTCTAAAAGTATTTTAGAAGAAGAAGAAGAAGCTTGGCCTCTGAACATACCTTAACAAAGCACTACAAACTAGATTCTTACTCCAAGTGCGGAGCAGGCTTTGCTCGCACCATTCTCCAGGCGTTCTGGACCTTCCTCCTTCCAATCAGTATACATTATAATAGCTATAATAGTCCTCCCACATAGCAAAGACTACTGCATCAGTGATTAATATGAAGAACATAGTACACAGGTTTGTGCAATATAAACATGAGCTAAAGAGGAGAAAAGTGACACAGGCAACTAAGAACAGTGAAGCACGGGCAAAGTAATGAAATGCTAAAGGACGGGCAAAGTAATGAAATGCTAAAGGACAGGCAAAGTAATGAAATGCTAAAGGACAGGCAAAGTAATGAAATGCTAAAGGATGGGCAAAGTAATGAAATGCTAAAGGATGGGCAAAGTAATGAAATGCTAAAGGACGGGCAAAGTAATGAAATGCTAAAGGACAGGCAAAGTAATGAAATGCTAAAGGACGGGCAAAGTAATGAAATGCTAAAGGACAGGCAAAGTAATGAAATGCTAAAGGATGGGCAAAGTAATGAAATGCTAAAGGACGGACAAAGTAATGAAATGCTAAAGGACAGGCAAAGTAATGAAATGCTAAAGGATGGGCAAAGTAATGAAATGCTAAAGGACGGGCAAAGTAATGAAATGCTAAAGGACAGGCAAAGTAATGAAATGCTAAAGGACGGGCAAAGTAATGAAATGCTAAAGGACAGGCAAAGTAATGAAATGCTAAAGGACAGGCAAAGTAATGAAATGCTAAAGGACGAGCAAAGTAATGAAATGCTAAAGGACAGGCAAAGTAATGAAATGCTAAAGGACAGGCAAAGTAATGAAATGCTAAAGGACAGGCAAAGTAATGAAATGCTAAAGGACGGGCAAAGTAATGAAATGCTAAAGGACAGGCAAAGTAATGAAATGCTAAAGGACGGGCAAAGTAATGAAATGCTAAAGGACGGGCAAAGTAATGAAATGCTAAAGGATGGGCAAAGTAATGAAATGCTAAAGGACAGGCAAAGTAATGAAATGCTAAAGGACGGGCAAGGTAATGAAATGCTAAAGGACAGGCAAAGTAATGAAATGCTAAAGGACGGGCAAAGTAATGAAATGCTAAAGGATGGGCAAAGTAATGAAATGCTAAAGGACGGGCAAAGTAATGAAATGCTAAAGGACGGGCAAAGTAATGAAATGCTAAAGGACAGGCAAAGTAATGAAATGCTAAAGGGGTGAACAGTAATAGTTTCAGAGTAGCCACACTGTATAACCAAGTAATGAATTAAGCAGGACAATCAAACAAATAACAATCACCACTGACATGTGGAAAAATAAATAAATAAAAATGGGACAATCACCGAACATGGCACTGTGTCGGACACCATGTGGTTCATAACAAACGGCTTTACTAATTGCTCTGACCTTTGCAAAAAGAGTGTCTGCATTGCAAGTTCTTATGGCAGGTCAGCCTTATTTCATTTTCCATAATGGGCGGCGCAGTGGTGCAGCGGTTAATGCTGTCGCCTCACAGCAAGAGGTTCTCTGGTTCGATTCTGTGTGGGGGGTGCCTTCTCTGTGGAGCATGCATGTTCTCCCCTTTTAATTCGTTTTCCCTCTGGTACTCTCCGTCCTCCACATTCTAAAGAAAGACATCCGAGCTCCCCCTTCTCCTGGACGCTGAAAAAAACAGGATCTCAGGAACCTACTCGGACAATAAAAATAAAACAATAATAAAATAAATAAAATATAGAAAGCAAAAGAGCAGGTTAACCACACACCATGTGCATGAAGAAAACAGTCAAAACATGCTAGCTGGTCACATAACAGAGCAGAACAGAATTTCTCACACAACCATGCAGTAGGATATAGGCATAGGTGTCGGGATACTATGATAGGCAGACATGTATGTGCTGCACAACTGTGCCAGACACTGTAATGTGCCAGACGTAAATGCTGTGTGCAATAAATGTAACATGCTTTTGAAGTATGTAGCAGTTTCTGCACATCAGTGTACACCAAGAATGAAAAGTATACCTTGCATAAGCCAGTGTCCACTGATGTTGTTGTCGTTAGCCTATTCATCTTAAAGGCATCCTTCACCTGTTAATAATAGGTAGAGAACAGGTTCTGAGTTTCCAGATAACAAACCTTAGTGATAACACTGTTGTTACACGTTACTGTGACTTATGTTCTGACTCCCTGTTCTTTTTTCCAGTGCTTGCTCTCAAAGTTAATTGTGAGGCAGCACTTGAGTGCTCACCAACATTTTTGTCTCCGAGGAGCCATATATGCTAGCTGTGCACATCCAAATTAAACTGATTATAGGTGTGTTACCTGGTATGCAATTCCTGCCATGCATGACACTTTTCAGCTTTTAATTTATTTACCTTGCTAAAGTACACCGCCGACTCCAGAGTGTTATATTTGTGTGACTTTGGACGTGCCAGTCTTCCTTCACTTCTAACACACAGGAGGAGACAGCATTCTTTGCTGCTGAATGCATTTCATGTTGTAATGTTTTATTATTTTTTTAATTATTTGTTAACCAGGGTGGATCACTGATCTAACTGGACCTTTTTTCAGGCTGAGCCCGAGAGCACTGTCTGGTTGACTTACTCAGAATCACACAATAGGCAAATGGCTTTTAAAGTAAACAAATCCTGGACTACAGGCAGCAGTTCATTAACAGCTCATGATCTTACTCCTTGGCATTAACTGCCAAAAAGTTCATGTGGCTGTAGCTATTAACCACCGTCAGAGTATGACTTATTTATTTTTTACCACAGGCCTGCTCTGGTTCAACATATACACTGACAGACTTTCATGATATGATGTGGTTTAAGGGCTTATTAAACTTTCAAGTTGAGATGTTCGCAGATGGAACACTTGAAAATTGGATTTTCGAATGTCCATTTTGCTGAACATTTCCATATCAAAAGTTCATATCAGTGAATGCACTGTGCATTTGCTGATATGTACTTGAAGTATTGTCACAGATCGTGGTACAGTGCGGTTAGGGTAATTCATCCCTTTTCTTACTGTAGTGCGATCTCGGAGTTGGAATATATAAGTTGCAGGGGGTGTTGGGAGTGGCGGTGTAAAGTTTATTGTTGTGCAGTACGTTCGTACTGCTGACAACAGGAATTGGTGTTCCTTATTTGATAGGTGCAGAGGAAACGGTATGTCGAGTCATGTCAAATTGACATTATCGGGTTATTTTCGACATTTACATTTTCGTAAATGTTAAATTTAGAGTAAACAAGTTGAAGTTTCAGTTCACAATAGAACTGATCGTCAACATAATGATAGTAAACCATGGTTTAATAGTCATATCTGTGTATGATTCTGTACTGTGTGTGTGTGTTTATTTCTTAATTGGAAAAACTCACTATGCCCAGACCTCTTTTTAATGGTGTTCCAATGGCATTGTCTGGCTAAGTGACTTTCTCTTAGTTACACAGTACACAATGAGAGATAGATCAAGTCAAACCTTCACTCTAGTAGATAAAGTTCATTACGAGGTCATAGCCTTAATCTTATGATAAATGGAGAGACATTGCATGTAACTCTTTTTATCAGTGGCAGCATGTGATTTATTTTTCTAAATGGCCACATATCTACTTAAGCTCCACACAATAAGTAATAAAGTACAGATACTTAATGTTGTAAGGGACTTACTGTTCCATTCTGAATCTTTGGCTGTACCATATGAACACATTTTAGAGAGTGCTCATGTTGTACTTTGCATGTGGAGGAATACTGGTTAACAGTTGCCAGTGCATCATGGATTCTGCATTTGCTATCTATATTTCTAGGCATTTGCACTACTATTACCAATGGTCTAGGTCAGTGGGTCAGCAGAAATGCAATGGCCCACATTTATATTGTGCTAGGGAAAATTATATACTGATAAGGTCCTGTATTTAAGCATAAATAAACCCTTATTTATTTCAGTTAAAGCCAAATACTGGGTTCAATAACACAGCAGTAAACCCCTTAGTTACCAAATAAATCCACTTCCTTGTATAATACCAGTAGAAATTGTAGCCTGTACTTCATTAAAGTTTACTCACTCTACTCACAGGCCCTGGAAAGTCCGAGGCAGGTTAGCTCCGCTTTGCCCTCGCTTCGCTCAGGCTCGCTACGTGCCCCACCCTGCCCCCTTATCCCACTCCCCCACTACCTCCACATTTATAGCTACCAAGCCACACCCACATTTCCTTTCCAACCTATATAACTTCCTCTCTATCATCTCACTCCCCCTCCCACCACTTTAAAGATTAACCACTACCACTCCTCCAAAGTATTTCACCCCCATCCTTAGACAAAAAATACCATTCCATACACCATGTCAAAACCAAATTGTAAAATCCTCCCCCTTATCCTACCACTCATAATTCTACCATACTTCCTAACTAGCTATGAACATCTACCATTTTTAGGTTTCCCCTATCCAAAACATCAAACCAGTACCCCCTCACCTCCACCTATTGCTGAATTTTCCCCATACTATACAACCCCAAAAACTACAAATTCCAACAGCCTGTTTCTTAATAAATCGTACCAAACAACCCCAAAATCCAAATATGGTCTAAAACTACTATTTAAAGTCCTAAGACTACTAGCGTATCTAAGAAAAAACATAACCAAAGATGGAGACATCCATCCTAATCCAGGCCCAACCTCATCTCCAGACTCTACTAGCCCTCCACTCTCCCACAAACTGGTTAACTCCCTTCTAATTTGCCACTTAAACATAAAAAGCCTAAACAACAAGGTACATAACCTGCATGCTGTGCTAGCAACCTACCTCCCTGACATAATGTGTCTATCAGAAACCTGGCTTGGGCCATCAACCAAAGATAATGAGATCTTGCCACCCAGATTCAATATACTTAGGGTTGATCACATAAAGAAAAGGGGAGGTGGGATAGCTGTCTTATACAATAACACACTTAACATCATAACTAATCCCAAACAACCACCCCAGGTCTCCAATGCTGAAATACTAGCTCTAAAACTTCAACTAAACAATCGAAAAAGCATAAATCTAATTGTGATCTACATCCCCCCTGGGAATAATTCAGAAACACTAGAGCTCATTCTAAACTGGATAGCTAACAACTACCCTCAAGAAACTATTGTCCTGGGCAATGTTAATATTGACTGGAACCAATGTTCCACACAGTCCAACCCCATTTCTATAAACCTCCATGGATTCTCTCAGATCACATCCAATACCACCAGACTAGGAAATTCTAACCAAAAAGAGAGTATACTTAACTGGATACTCACCAACAGACACCACCATAACTATATGTCTGGGACTCTCCCCAATGATCTTAGTGATCACTTGATCACATACATTATGAAAGACAAAACCATCTGCGCTAGTTTGCCTATCTATACGTCCATCAGAACCAAGAAAAACTTTGACCCAACAAAATTTCACATGGAACTCAAATCCTGTAACTGGTCAAAGCTAAAGTACCTTCCCCTTGATGAGGCAGTGTCATTTTTTAATAACATATTCCTTACCATACTTGACTCTCATGCTCCAAAACGGTCACCCAGAATTAAAACTCAACTAGCACCCCAGCTAACAACAGAATCCAAATCTAAAATAACAATTAGAGATAAAGCATGGGATAAATGGCGTACTACCAAGTTACCCCTAGATCGCATTAAATTCCAACAACTAAGAAATGTGACTAAAAAAGCCATCACACTAGAGAAGAAAAACTACTTTTACCATCTGCAACATAAACACCAAAATAACCCTCAAAAGTACTGGGCAGGCTTAAATAAACTTCTCCAACCAGGCAAATCCACCACTCCTACCCCAGGAACATTATCTGACAAGAGCCAAGAAGAAGTAGCAAATACCTTTAATACTTTCTTCACCGAAACCATTCAGTCCTTAGCTAACCAACTATCTCCTCCCTCCTCCACATCAAAAAATGCTACACCCAATTCGCTACTCTCTTTTAACCTCCAACCTGTGTCTACATCCTTTATCAGATCCCTATTGAAAAAGCTAAAGCCAACCACCCTTTCTGCTGATCTTCTCCCAGACGGATATCTGCAAATAGCTGCAGATATCATAGCCTATCCTATCTCGATTTTAATTAACAGAACCATAACCGAGGCCACAATCCTCTCAATATGGAAAATATCCTACGTTATACCACTCCATAAAGGTGGTACATCCACAGAACTATCAAACTACAGACCAATAGCCATACTATCACCACTTGCCAAAATTATGGAAAAGTGTGTGCACAACCAACTAATGTTCTATTTCACCCAGAACAAACTACTAACAGACTCTCAACATGGATTTAGACCCCATCACAGTACAACCACTGCCCTCCTCTCTTTTACCAAAAAAATAAACCTTAACCGGAATAACAAAAAAATATCCTCTGTTCTCTTCCTGGACCTGTCGAAAGCCTTCGACATGGTAAACCACCAGCCACTTCTCCACACTCTAGAAACCCTGCATCTAGATAATCCAGCTCTTGACTGGTTTCAAGCCTACCTCACTGGCAGACATCAAGCAGTAGTGTGGCAGAACAAGCTCTCTTGCATGCTACCAAATACCATAGGAGTTCCTCAAGGCTCCATATTAGGACCTCTTCTCTTTTCAGTCTTTATAAATGACCTCCAAACAGTCATCCCTGAAGCCATCTGCATTCAGTATGCAGATGACTCAACGCTAATATGTTCCAATGCCTCTCTTGAAAATCTACTAACTACAACCCAACACAGTTTTACAACAGTCGAAAACTGGCTCGCCAACCATCACCTGATCTTAAATCCAAATGAAACCAAACTACTTCTCTTCTACCCAACTAATAAATCACCGACCGAACACTTTACCATACAATCCAATAATAGGACCATTATCTCTCCTGACACCTATGCAAAGCTACTAGGAGTAAAAATTGACAATAAACTCAGATTTGACATGCATATCAACCAAACCATTAAGTCAGTAAACAAGAAACTTGGGACCTTATACAGGATAAAAACCTTCCTTACTCCAACTGCCAGGGCAGCCACTGCCCGCTCACACCTTCTCTCTACCCTACTATATGCCTCTCCTGTGCTTACTAACCTTAACAAATCCGACCTAAACAAACTCTCATCTTGTTATAATCATATTGCCAGATTTGTAACTGGCTTGCCCTACAGAACGCACCATTGTATTAACCTGAAAAAACTTGGCTGGATAGAACTCCCATTTCTTCTCCAGCAGTACCAACTCATAGAGGCATTTAAAATCCTTAAACAACCTGAGAACACCCCTGCTCTAAAAAATTTAATAACTCCTTACACTAATCTAAGTTGCCTTCGCTCAGCAAATAGACTCCTTGTCCAAACAACTAAATCTTACAACCTAGGTGGTGACGCACTGTTTGCCAATACCACTGGAAAAATATGGAACTCCCTCCCCAACAACCTCATGCTTATAACTTCACTAGTTCAATTCGAAAAGAGTCTAAAACTCCACTATAAGTCACATTGGCTTTGTCCTTGCACAAACCCAGACTAGCTCCTTGCCGTAAACCAAAACCAAGCCCATACTAGTTCTTAGTATTATCCAAACCCAAAAAGAACAACCTAGCAAGGGGATATCTAATTCTAAAAGAACTATGTATGTTAGCCAAACTCTAAGCTATAACACGTCCTAACGACTCTGCTAGCATGTTATTAATGTATAGTGTAATGAACAGTAGTATTCTGCATTTGATAGAGCATGGTAGTTTTATAATAGTATGTAAATTGTTTTTTTTTCTCTCTTCTTCATTTTTGTTCATCTTAAACTCTATTTTTGTAACAATTTGTCATTGTAACTCTGTTGGAGCTTTTCTCCCCGGGCCTCCGCTGAAAATGGACATGTATCCAGTTGGACTATCCTGGTCAACAAATGTAAAATAAATAAATAAATAAAATAAATAAGCTACACAGCATTACTGAAAAATGTGTTAATCTGGTTCCTGTCAAAGTTTGTGTTGCTGCTTCATACCTATTGTTGAACTTGATGCTTCTGTAATGACTTTGGCAGTGATTAGAATGCTGACTTTCCAAATGATATACACCTATCATATTCTGTGTTACAGTTCACATGTCATATCTATGCTTATTGATGGAGTGTGTGTGTGTGTGTGTGTGTGTGTGTGTGTGTGTGTGTGTGTGTGTGTGTGTGTGTGTGTGTGTGTGTGTGTGTGTGTGTGTGTTGTGTGTGGTGTGTGTGGTGCATGTGTGTGTGTGTGTGTGTGTGTTGGAGGGCACAGATATGTTACTCTTCTTCATAATGTATATTGTGGTATCGACATTTACATTGATTCTGGTGCAGTGCCCTCCCCATTGTGGATACTGATGTCATACTTGGCATACCTGAATAATTTAATGAAACATAAACACAAAACTAAACTATAAAAAATATACAGGAGTTCAATTTATTTAACATTTTTTACAGGGAAAGTCCAACATGGAATGAAGCCAATTTTCAGCAGAGGCCCAGGGAGAAACACTCCAGATACGTCTTTGTAACGTGGGAGGAAACTGGAGCACCTGAAGGAAACCCACACAAACATAGGGAGGACATGCAGACTCTGCACAGAAGGCACCCCAGCCAAGAATTAAGCAGGAGAACCTCTTGCTGTGAGGTGACAGTGCTACCGCTGCACCATTGCAGCATCTAGTCCATCAGTTATGCTCTATGTAATTGATGATATGTTCTATATATATATATATTATGTATTATGTATTTTGAAACATATTAATTCTGTTATTTATAAAATGATTGTGGTGTATTTAAAGCATATTATTTTAAGGATGCTAAATTAATAACATAATTTTCCTTTTTAAATTTTTGGCGGGCTATATAAGTGAACTTACAGTCATGTTTTAATTGTCTGATGAAGTTTGGTATAAACTAAACAATAGCACTCATGATAAGACGATAAGTGTATTTTAACTTGGATTGATTAAATAGTTATATTTTTAGCTGCTGCCAGGCTCTGCATTGCGTTTGGTTTTATACCTGAGTAATTTATTACTGATATATACTAGATGTTGAAATCGCTCTTTCTCTTTCTTAATTAAAGTCTGTTTAATTCCACCTTTCAGGGTTCCTAGAAAAATATACATACCTGCAATACAGGGCCCCAAAACATATTTAAATAAACAAAAATAACTTACAGCCAGAAAGCTAGATAAAGTACTATTGAAAAAGTAAAATCTGACAGATTTTGCATTGGCACAAACGTGGGGCTCTTGTCTGATATTCCCGCTCTTTGCACTTTCTGCATGTAAAGTTAGGTAAACTCGGAGAGAATGGGAAGTATTAAAACATACAACTTCACTTTTTACTACATACAACATGACACTTTGCGTGTGGTGTCCTCCTCTTTCATTTATTTCTTTGTGTTTTACTTCTTTGTTTCATTTATTCCCCCAAATCTTTTGTAACCATTTATTTTTTGAATAGTCAACAGCGTGTATTAAAGGTTGCTTTTTGGATATGTTTTCTTAAATAGGTATTGGGCCATTGTTTATTTAGCTTACACTTCTTCCTATGCACATAACATTTAGCTGTATATAATATGAATGTCATGTTACTAAAATAAGGTTACAGCTGTAATTGCATTTACTTTACTTGATTTTAATGTAGTATGTTCTACAGTTTACTAACACTTATTAGAATCACAGTTAACTGAAACTCAGATGGTTGAAACCATTTGACTGAATACCCGCTTGGCTGAAAACCCATTTGCCTGAAACATCATTTTAGGGAATCACAAATGATGGAAAATAGTTCAATGTATAGGCAGAATAGGATGGAGTTGTTTCTACGAAAGTGAGTCTAGATTATGTGTTGATTGGCAGTACCCCCATCATGTCACACACAAAATTTATAGATGTTTGAGTTTGTGTGGAAACAATGATTCACAGTGTATGGTGTTTTTTTTTTCTTTTTTGTATGGTTATGCAACCCTGAAGTTAGCAAATATAACTTAGGGGTGTGGGGAGTACTTAGGGTGGGCTTGCCCCCCTTGTAAAACCATTTTTAATGCTGTATTGTGTTATGCAGAATGCCTTCCCTGATTTGCGATTCAATAAAAGAAGATTTCTTTCAAATGGATTTTCAGTCAAATGTTTTTCAAATTATTTTAACCATCTGAGTTTCAGTTATTTGCAATTTTGTAAAGGGATAGTAAACGATGATTGGGTAACATTGTGTTAACAAGGAAATACCTGTTCACAGATTTGAAAGGGAGTGGTCTCTACTATGGCTCAGTCCACCCACCCAAATGCCATCTTCTGATGTTTTACCTATGTATTATTACCTCCCACATACAGTGTACATGAAGACACATGTATGATTCTTAAAATTTGTACAACTGCTAGTATGACTTCCCAGCATCTGGGCTTCTGTATGTAAATTGTCCATGCATCCTGTGATGTTTCATCCTTCATCTGTCACTTAGAGACAGCCTTTGGGAAAGAATCAGAATTTTTGCTAGAGAACACTTTTTTAATTGAGTTTCTTCATTTGAGCATGCAGTTAAGTAAGCAGATAGCTTCATATGTCTGTCTATTTCAAAACTAGGGACATGGTTAGCACTGTCAGTGACTCAGTAGGTAGTTTGTTTGTCTTTGATGCTAGAAAATCAGAAAAGTGTGCCTTCTGTCCCCACAGCAAATATCGAAATTATTTTTTCCCAGTACTGACACTGCAGTACATGCTGCACTCCAGTGAGGACCATCCTCCTGATGAGATATTAAACTTGGGTCCAATCTACCTGTGTGGGTGATAGCTGAGGTAGATGTAAAAGATCCAATGGCACTTATCAAAAATAGTAATTAAAGATCTCCAGTGCCTAGGCTAATTTCCCCCAGTCAGTTGTGGACAGCAGCTGAATAGGACACTGACCTACTGAGACTAATTTGGTCAACAGAATATAAATAAATAAATAAATACATAAAAATGCATGCCTGGTGGTCTGGTACATAAGCACAAAAACGTTTCCTCACATTTTGAGTGTAGTATTTAGTAATCAGATTTATTTGTGATTTGATACATTTGTGTAAATCACTACTGTTTGTAAGGTATACTTACATAAAACATTGTTATGCTTTTTGTAATTAAACTTTGGAAAACCAATGTGTTCATGCTCATATATCCTTATTTCACAACGCATCACTGTAGAGAACACAGATGAATAAAATATTTTCTTGCATTATTAAACTGACGGTTAGATAGTTTGATCTACTTGTGTTTCTGGCATTTTAAAAATTACATGTGTAAGGTTTCTATGGCACATAGATACATTAAGTGCTGCTGTATGTTATGTGCAGAGACCATAGACAGAATGAAATGCTACTGAGATATCTGTACACACCACTGGAATATATGAAGTTGTGCAATGATACTTATACACATGACAAATAATAAGTGAGGCAGAAATAGTGTAAAAGATGTTTCACTGAGAAGGGGTCATACTTGGGCTGCTCAAATACTGCGTTTTAATTACAACTATCTGCATGAAGTTACAGCTTTTAGCTCTGACAGACATCAGCTAACTTTCCTTTAACCTCATACTAAGATTTACTAAGATTCTATATGTATATATTTTTAGCATTTTTTTCTGTTTAGAGGTATGTGAAACAAGCAGCAGATCTTGCATGGTTTGTGATGATGTGCTTGGATAAATTGTTGCAGTACACCTTAGTTGAAGCTGAAGTAGGTTTATGGGAATAACTATAAAACAGTCGACGCAGTGATCAGGAATTGCAATTATGTGGTTACACAGAATTAAGTGTGGCTCAGTGACTAGCTACATTCCCATCCATCATTTTAAGTGAACACCATTAGATTAGCAGACAGAGTTGACTGTGACTTAGAAACAGATTTTTCTTAACTTTAAATGAAGTGATCCATGGCACAATGTTTTGACAAATGTATTGTCAGATAGGTAGACAGGTCAATAGTTTAGATACATACATGCATATGTATATGCATATATATATATATATATATATATATATATATATATATATATATATATATATATATATATATTTATATATAGGTCTACTTTACATGACTGAAATTTCATTTGACTGACTTTCATTTGACTGAGACCAAAATACCTAATTTCCAAAATACTGAAAACTCACTTGACTGAAAATCATAATACTGAAACCTTACAATGCTAAATTTCAAAATACTAACTTGTAAACCATAGACATGCACACTTACAACATCAATGACTAACCCTTTCCAGAACTTAAAAATTACTTATGTACCTTCTTAACAGAAGAAGGACGATATAAAACCAAACTAGGTGGGGGGGCCACACCCCCACAGCCCCCTAACTATATATACTTACTCCAGGATCGCACTACAGTGGGGAAATGCATATACCTTTTACTTTCCTTACAGTAGTCTGCACGCTGCCACTACTGCTGGGAATGCACAAAACATCCACCATATTACTTGAAATACCTCCCATAAAAATGTAAACAGACATACCTACATTTAGAAACACTACAACACCACTTTCTACATGATAAATATCACAAACACAAGTCCAACGCCACAGGTGGTAGCCAAATAATTTATTCTTTAACAAAATGAGCGCTTTCATCTTGAAAAAACAGACTTCATCAGCTAACTTCAAAAATGTTTTACTTAATCATTTTATACCATGTGCCATTGATGCAATTAAAACCCAATTAATGTTTTTAAAGTAATATAGTCCATTTTCGACCATCAATAAAAGACTCACTAACATCTCGCTATTGTATATCAATACATGACTATCATATAAAACACAACATTTGTATGTTCAGTGTTGTCCCTACTTTATACTAAATTAAATAAAAATAATAAAATTAAAACAACTGTGACTTATTAAGAATGGCGAGCTCACACAACATACCCATTGTAAGTACCCACACTTCCACTGCTTTTGTCAATAACACTGGTTTGATGGTAATATACTCATCCAAACCTGGGGGAAAATTAGATCTCAACCTTAACTGCCATTTCAATTCTTTATTTAACAACAAGTTCTTAATATCACTCCCTCTAGTGTTTATTCCATGGGTCACAAACTGGCTCAGAGACAGAACCCACAGAGTATGAGTTGCTGGAGCCATGTCAGACTCGAAACTGGTCACAAATGGCATCCCACAGGGTTCTGTCCTGGGACCACTCTTGTTCAGTATATACCTTTTCGAGGTACAGGCAAACGTGGGAGGACTATGGCTCACCAAGTTTGCAGACGACTGCAAACTGGGCATCATAATCAACTCTCCAGCTGACACAAACATCTTTCAAAAAGGTTTCACAGAGACAGATAACTGGTGCCAGTGCCATGGTTTAAAGCTAAATGCCAAAAATTGTATAGTCATACCCTTTGGCAAAACAATGTGCCCATAAATTACCACATAGGCGGAAACCCATTAAGTACAGAGAAAGTTATTAGGGACCTGGGGACCCAAGTTGATAGCAATCTCTCCTTTAAAAACCACATTGCCAAAGTGGTTAGAAAGACCTTCTACATAGCCCACTTCATCACGAAGGGTTTCACATCTAGATCAAGAGAGGTAATCGTGCCTCTTTATTCATCCCTCATCAGGCCCATCATAGAATACAATGCCCCTTTTGGGATGTACCATACCCGACACCTGCAGCAATTAGAAAGACCCCAAAAGTATCTCACCAAGAGGATCAAGGGTCTCAAACCGATGCCATATGCTGCTCAGTTAAAAAAACTCCAGCTCTACTCAGTTGCATAGCGCCTACTTCAAGGCGATCTATGCCTGACATACAAAGCTATGTCAAATCCAGAATTAATGGACACGCTCCACTTCAGTAAATCTAAATCCCTTAGAGCCACACGCTCGAGGGACTTGAACCTCAGCACAGAAATAAATAGAACTTGCTGGAGGGACAGGTTCATAACCCAGAGGCTCCCTTCGCTCTGGAATAGAATTACAGTTCATGTGAGGCAGAGCACCTCACTGAATCTCTTCAAGAAGAATCTCGAAAGTGGATGGGGGATCGTAGGTTTGTCCCAGGGATTACTCCCGTGTCACTATTAGACAGAGGCACAGTAAACTAAACCTTAAAAAGAGCACAGTATACTCAAATCAAGGGGTGGCGTAAGCCATACAGAATCGGGCTAGGCTTATAATGCAGGTAGATATTTATCTATAGAGAGAGTGAGAGAGTGACATACAGATATGTATACATATATGTATGTATCTATAGACAAATTTATATATAAAAAGTTATTCTGAGCAAGGTGCAACAGAGTTGCACTCTGCTTAACTGTGTATGAGCACGCTCAGTGGGATTTCACTAGTTATAAACTTTACTCCAGCCCACACCTACAAAACAATGACATCCGTCCCTGTTTCTGCACTGATGAACTTCAATCAAATTGGCTATCACTTTTTGAAATTGTCTGATGTATTTAATATGTGACAGAGATTAATAATATTCACCACACACAGACTGTCTCTAAAACAGATCATAATAATACCTCACAACCAAAATAAGTGGATACATCTAGATGAGAGCCATGAACACCATCACACAAGCTAATTGCATAGTCCTTTGAGCCACACAAGCTGCTTGACAAACAGGGGTCATTCATCACACAATCATCTATATAAATATGTACATTGTTATTCCTGCATTAAGACATACAATGCATAATCCATTTCTGTTACTGTCCTGAGACTGCTTGGAATGCTGATATACAATTGATGAGTTACTTTTACAGCAGTTCCAAGGGAACACTGCTGTGTTGGGGGTGAAGGAAGAAAACCACATGTTCTTCTTGGATACACAATAGTCTGACTATCATGTAGCCCCACTGTCTAACATCTCCCTTGACTGATGCACCTGTAATCTGCTGCAGTAGGATTGCATGAATATTCCATGCATGAGGTCTAGTGAATAGTAATAGAAACATGAGAGTGGAATGGGCATCTGTAGTCCCATGTGCATGTTATTTCTGTCCAAGTAGCCCATTATATTTACTTGCATAATGTACCAGATCCATACATACAATGCCATATTATGATAATCCTTAAGTACTGCATAAGTTATGGACTTACCTTGCAAATGCAGCAGGTGACACAACTGTAGTTCAGGGCTGACTCTGTCAGATGCAAGAGTACACAGCCAGTACATGGATTGGTATAGGATGTGTGGGTCACTTGGCATCAATTTTAATTTCTGTATGTGAGTAGGAGTAAGGTTTCAGTCCCTAGATCCCTAGGTTGTCAGTGAATGTGGTATGCATTGTCTCTTAGCCGAAACCCGGGCATACTGAGCATGCCTATGTCTGCCTACAGGGAAATCAGCAGGGGGTTCCTCTTCTGTGACCTCCTGTGACTGTGGCTGTGGTGATCTAGGCACTGGTGGGGGGTTGTGTATACCTTCTCTTTGCTGATCCTGCTGCAGCTGTTTCCGCAGGATCAGATTGTGTAGCATAGAACATACTGTGAATATATGTGCACATGTGGCTGTAGAAAACTGCAGGGCTCCACCAGATATATCTAGGCACAGGAACCTTGACTTCAGGAGCCCAAACACATGCTCTATGATGTTCCTAGTTTGTACATGTGCCTCATTATGGCATTCTTGTGTGTGTGTGTGTGTGTGTGTGTGTGTGTGTGTGTGTGTGTGTGTGTATGTGTGTGTATTTCTGATGGATGTCATCATCCAAGGTTCCAGGGCATAGCCTGCATCCCCCAGTAAATGACAATGTGGCATGTCCCCCCAGCAAACATTATTTTACAGCTGAAATGTGTGCCAGATATGGGAGCAGTGATAACTGCCAGGGCTACCAACACACACATTCAGGATAATTCCCTGGGCATTGCACATGACCTGGCAGTTGATGCAGTGGTACCCCTTGCAGTTAACATAGATTCTACCCAGCTCACCAGGTGGTACCTTGATGTGTACATGAGTGCAATCTATGGCACCCAGTACTTCACAGTAGCGTGTTACACAGTATAACTGTTGCATATTGCTGGCTCTCACCTCAGGGAAGAAAGGAAAAGATATATGCTCACTGGCATGTGGTACCATATCATTCAGGTACTCATGGAGTATCCTGGATGCAGATGCCTGTGACACCTCTATCATATCCCCACTTGGTCTTTGAAAAATACCTGTAGCTAGTATCCTAAGGGCTGCACATATCTTTGTTTCCTCTGAGATGGGTTCCCCTTTGTTGGCTCTGGCTCTGAGCTGGTGGTAGCTGAACGCAGTGAGTTCTTTTAATATGTACATGCCCATCCTGTAGTGCTTGTGATATAGGGAAATATTGCCCGCCCAGCTATCTGGAATTTTGTGAGTAATTCTATGTAATTTGTAAATATTGATATGATTTCTACAGAGCTGTATTTTATGTGCTGAGCTGGGATGTGTCCACAGGGTGCCCTGCTGGAGCATAGGAGACTAACCTGCAGAGCTTGGGAATAGTTGAGGTTAACTTACTTTACAGCTGGGCCATAAACAAAAGATGTTATCTCTCAGTTTCATTTCTGTGGCAGACACAATCTCTAGAGCTAGAAGTTTTTGTATTGTCTTAAAAAAGAAATAATTGCTGGGTTTCAGATATAAAGGCATTTTATTGCTTTATGACTTCCTAGCATCTGCAAAGATCTGAGAGATATGTATTTCTCACACAGAGATGTTAAATTATGTTAGTTTCTGTTTAGTCTGGGAACCAAAGTCAGGTGGCAAAGAGAGATGTCACCCAAGCTGGCCCAGCAGTAATGTTTGATATTAATTTGGGAGCTCTCTCAGAGAGAGACTATGCATTTTGTATTTTGTCTTTGACCTGGAAACATCCATTTATCTGCATTTGCCTTGCTTTAAGTAAAATTTAGGGCATAGTATCTCTTTTAGATATAGATAGGAATATAGTAAAGATTAGTTTAGATGTTTTCTGTATTTATTTGAGACTGTCCTGCAATGTTGTTTTAAAATATTTCCTGTGATTTTGAACTCTGAAGTAACTGTTTTATGTACTGAGTTTTGTCTTGTTCTTTTATTATTTGTTATTAAATATATTTAAGCTAATCACTGTGGCGGATATTTGTGAGACATATTAAAGCTCTGAGAGTACTTGCATATGTATTTGGTGACACTGTACAGGCCACTCCAATAGCCTTGCTTGGTCAGACTAGTATTTGGATAATTGTAACATTACACTGTAGTATTGGGCACCCTTTGTAAGGGCCTTATAGTAGTTGATAAGTAGAGGTTGGTGGCATTGGAAACTACCTTATAGTCTGGGCAGAAGGGGACATAGCTAGTAAACCCGTGCCAGCCTCCCCCAGGTGTGTATTTGTGTTTGTATATAAACCAAATCTCAAACTGTGTGTTTGTGTGTGTGTGTGTGTGTGTGTGTGTGTGTGTGTGTGTGTGTGTGTGTGTGTGTGTGTGTGTGTGTGTGTGTGTCAGCTACTTGGGCAGGAACACAAAGGACTGGTTGGACAGAGAGGGTGTTGGAGGTCTTGGCTTGGGCCCCCAGCTAAGATCTTAACCCTATAGCTGTGCCAGTGGGGATACTTATTGGAGATCCAAATAAAGAGGGAGAAACCAGCCCCAGACTGACTGTGATCTCTGTGTGCTCTTAAGGGAAATTGTCCTTTATTGTGTGTATACTTGTCATCCTCCTAGTGTGTGCATCCCCTAGCTGTTGCCAGTGATGATGATTAAGGCTCCTTGATCACTGGGCCAGTGCATGGGCATCACAGCGCTCTACAATCTCCAGCTTATGTTGCTCATGAAAGGTTACCGTGGGCCTGAACACTATTCTCCTTCTCAGCCTAGGCCTATTGTCAGCAGCACCAGCAGCACTGACTTCAGCATTTAGCACATACAGATATAGCATACCTGCAGCAGCCCCTAGCATTATCTCAGTTAAACTTCCCAAGTCTGTACTCCAATGGTCCAGAGTATTGGGGGCAAATTAGAATATAAGGTGTATGCATACTTTATACAGGTCTGCTGTAGGTCCACCATGTGTGATTGGCTAATTATTATGCTTTTCATCTGTCTAGATTGTAATTACCATCATTTAATGGCCCTACTCTCTTATGTCATGCAGTGCTATGTACTGTGCTGCGCAGCATAGCTGGTTCAAAAGTCAAAATCAATCATTAAATATATCCAGCTATAATTACTTAATGGCTACATCATCAGTGTGACCTGGGTGGCGAACATACTCAGCTATATGGTGCAGAGTGCAGACATTTGCCCTGGGAATTATAAATCCCTGAAAGTAAAGGAACACACACCCCTGCTGCCATCCATAGCCATTGGAAATATCAAGATGGTGTGGGAGCCTACACAGAGTGGTTATACAGATATGCTTACTCCTTTTTGCTATTCAAGACATCCACCTCATTTGCATATGCATCCTATGCTGACAGCATGGAAACTACATGGTTCATAGCTGTATGACCTAGACAACAGGACCAATGCACCATTGTATGGACCCGACGCAATGTCCTACAATACATTTCTATAATAGATTTCTGACAAATATTATAAATGCTTTTTTTCATCTTTTTTTTCTTTGTTTTCAATTAAGCATGTTTGCGCACTGTGGTGCATAGTGAAAACATGCTGAAATTATTAAAAAAACATTTATTTATTTTTACATATCCCATTCCTTTTTCAGACATCCACAATGTACCTTTTGTACATATATGTATGTGTTGTAACATTTTCTGCAGAGTTATATCCATATTTCTTATGTTTTATATCCCCTTCTGTCCATATAGACTCCTGTACCTAAAAAGGTACATGTACACTATGGCCATGGACATGGTGTTTTCCTTTCTGCTTGTTGGATCGCTTCACCTGGGTCATTTGTATAAGATTCACCTGCTTATTAGGCAATTTGCATTAAACGGAACTTTCCTTGTTTGCACGTGCTTGTGCACTGCTAAACGATGCTTACTAAATCTAAAAATGTTCACACTCATGTACACATCATGCTGAAATGTGTACCCAAAAAAAATCATGTAGGCTTTACTGAAAGTCTCCCAAAGTCTTTTGGGTTTCTAATACCATGGTGGAAATGGACCCCATTCCTATGCAAACTATTTTTAAATTTCATGGAATTAATATTGCTTCAATCTTTGATATTAGCCAGAAGTGCTCTTCACAGTACCTGCAATGTGCCCAGTAATGACTCCCTCTGCAATTCGAATGGAGTTACATATATCAGTAACATATCTAAGCACAATTGTAAAGTCTTTTTTTATAAGATCAGTTGCTCCTACTACTATTGGAACTGTCTTGGTATCCTTTTTCCACACTGCCCTCATTTCTGCCTGCAAATCCTGATATTTTATGACTTTGTGTCTCTCTGTACATAAGACACTGAAGTCACTGGGTGTAGCAATGTCAACGACCAATGCTATTTTTGAACTGTTGGTAATGGGTGATCCCACGTGATATAAATCTCATCATTTTTCATAATGCTTTGTGGTTCGTGTTTCTAGAGTTTTTCAGCTACCTCAATATTGTAATGTTTGTACAATCCCAAATCCAACAGTCATGCCATATTATTATGCCTTTTAGTATTCAGTCTTTCTGCTATTGGTATATCACAACCAGCAACAAGATGTGTGACTGTTTCCAATTCTGTTTTCCAAAACCTACATTTGCCTGTTTCTTCCACATGTTCAAAGGACTTTGTAAACCAACGTGTGCATAGTCCACTATCTTGGGTCACCAATATTAACCTTTCATCTTTTGGATTAAATTCTCCTCTCCTTAACCATTATTGCATTTGATCCTGATTGACATGAGGTTGTTTCAAGAGCTTTCTATACTTGCAACTATATTTATGCATTTTCCACATTTCTTGCGTTCTCATCTGATCCCTCACCTTATATTCTTTGTTTCCTTTGTTTTTTTTTGGCACAATCATTTGCTGCCTGATTTTTATTTACTTTGGGTTTGACTTCCATTCCCACTTGACACTCATTTGCTTCTGCTAAACTAAGCATGGAAGTCATCTTAGACATATTCTCCTCATATGTTGACACTTCCACTGTGTTTGGGTCTTGTGAAGTCAGTAGATATGTATGCAGTCCCACAACTGCAGATCTATACATGTAGTCATTCTCAACGAGGCCCATACCTCCTTCAGAATGGGAAATATATATATATATATATATATATATATATATATATATATATATATATATATATCTTGGTATGCACTGATTTTTATAAATCATTTGATGAGCATGAAGTATACTTATTATTTTCATGTTCAACCTATCCAACACCTTTTGGAGTCAGCCAATCAGTCCAAAACTGTAAGTTAGGACAGGAACAGCAATGGTTCACAGCTTAGACTTTGTAGATGTCAACACTGTTTTCAGTATTAATTTAAGTCTTCTAAAATATTCCTTATTGAGTTTTATTTGCACTTGGTCATGTTTTATTCTATTGTTGATCCTTCATCAATTCCCAAGTATTTATGCACTCCCTCTTGCTCAAGTTCTTTTATATCCCATTCCTGTACCAAACTGTTATTTATTTATTTTTTGTGGTGCTGCAGCTTTCCTGCTTTAAAGGTTGTTTTTGCACTTTTATCAAGACCAAATAGCATTCTTATATTATCAGAAAAAGTTTTGACTACTTGCAGTTGTGCTTTCAGTTCCTCATCTGATGAGCTATACAGTTTCAAATCATTGACAAAGAGATTAGAAGTCTTTACACTTTGTTGTTTTCTAGGAGCCAAATTGTAGCCATGACCTAATCTGTTAAGTAGGCAGCTTAATGGATTAAGGGCAAGACAAGAGCAGCAGTGACAGACAGTCACTCTGGAATATCCTCCTTTGAATTTTTATCCCTGGAATAATAATTTGTACTTTATCATGGCTTAACTGAAAAGTGATTTGCCACTGTTTTATGGTTGCTGTAATGTAATCAATCAGTGTAGGGTTTTACTTATAAAATTTTAAGAACTGTTTATCCATGAATGTGGGATACTGTTAAATGCTTTTTAGCAGTCTATCCATGCCATACTCAGATTCTTCCCCTTTTTACAGTTCTCCATTATGACTTTATTTAACAACAAATGATATTTTGTTCCTTATGACTTTCTTTTATTACCCTTTTCTTCATTGCCATGATTGCGTTTTCTACTAAATGACTATAAACACTGTCGGTATTAATTCTAGTTTATAGTTTATACATTGTCAGAAGGCAGGTTATTGGTCTATACTTTTTAAAATAGCTTGCAGGTACATTCTTAAGACAGAGTATTGCTTTTCCTGTTGTTAATCAGGTTGTTGTCTGTTAAGGGTGCTCATACAAGTAGGTCTTACTCATGGCTAAATCTTCATGTAAAGATGCTAATATTTTTAGCCAGAAGTTAGGTACCTCATCTGGGCTTGGGGTTTTCAAGTTAGGAGTTTTTCTTAACTTTGTTTCAATCTCTCTGGCCATTACATCGTCCTATTTCATAACCTGTACATTTGAACTTTGTATTCTTTCTTTTACTTCTTCTGTCCAGTTAGCTTTTTTATGTTCCACAGGATCTTAGATATATTTCTTCTTTTTTTGGTGGTATTTCAATTCCTTTTGCCTTGTTTCCCAATTCTTTACAAAATTTTTTTGCGTCATCAATAAACTTCTTATTTTGTACTTTTCCTTTATATTTATCTGCATATCTTCTATGTTTTTCTGGCTGTGCTGATATTTTTAGTTTATTATTTGCGATAGTGCACGATAGATCCTGAAATGTTCTGATATGCGCATTACTTTTAATATTATCTATCTTTCCGAGTATTGTTGTTGATCTGTTTCCTCTTCTTTACTCTTGTAACAGTGACACTTCTTGAATTAATTGCTTTATATTTTTCAGAAACTGCAACACAGATAATATAAACCAAGTCAACACAGAAAACACTGAAACCAGGAGCCAGCAGGAATAAAATGAGTGTACAGTTACTGCATAACAGAGGGAGTCCTTCACCTAGATATTCTAATATTCTTAATTTTTTTCTTTGTCCTATATACCACATTGTGGGTGTACATCCACACCCAATAATGCAGATGACCCTATATGAGTCACATTTAAGCTCATTTTTTATTCAGAATTTCTTTCCATTAATAACCCATCCATCCACATTTTTTATTCTTTTACACACTTTGCACATTCCACAAGGAAATGCCTCCAGCCTTTTCCCCACAATATTCTGTGCCTTCTGATTCAATAATTCCCTTAAATTGCTTAATTGGCAATACAAAAAAGTTACTCATTTAGGAAGTGCTTCTGTATGTTAAATTGGATAGTTTCTTTCTTTCTTTCTTTCACTTACACCTTCAAGCCTGGGTGGAAATTTTGTAGTAATTAGGAATTAGGAATGTATTAAGGGAATGTATTAGTACACTTAATTAATGGAATATAAAATGGCTGATAAATTTGTACTATTTTATTCCTTGAAGGCTTGTTAGCCGAGGTACCAGATGAAGTATAAAAAATAAAAAGAAAAAGCAGCTAAATTCTTTTGCTTCCTGACTTCAGTATTTTATTTGTTGTTGTAGTCAAGACATGGCCAGAATCTGTGCAAAAAGGCATGGACAGGTATATGCATAACATCAACCTGGAATCTGGGGGTATGTGTAGAAACAGTTAGTGTTAACAAACAATTCCTCCACAGGTATACCAGGTAAGAGGTGTATACTGCAGGTAAAACCAGTTCATGTATATAATTGTCGACGGCCATATCACTGTCCAAACTAAGGCAATAGGGCAGTGTAGTAATACTTGCAAGGTACAGATAACAGCACTGACTAGGAAAGTAATGCGAACTAGTTGTTAATTGACATCTTTCTCTTCCCCCCACCATATCTGCAACAATAAACTAAATACCCAACTCAATTAGTATGTGATGACTTCACTGTAATATTGGAACATATGTCTTATTGTTTGATAATTATTTAAATTTGTTTCTATAAATGTGTTATGTTGAAATTCTCCAAAATTGGTGGCATGGTGCCATCAATGTACCTGCATGCTGTTGTAATTACCACTGTGGTCCCATATATGCATGTGTTCTGTTTACTATGCAACTGTTCCATATCTGGTGTCTGGGTTAATGGGAATATCTATGCATGCTGTTATACCTAATCCTGGAATGTGTTGACTATTACTAACCCACATATGTTGATAAAACATAAACACCATGTCACATATGGGAATGTGAGCCCCAGCGTACCCACCTGTCCCACCTCAGCTGGCCGTGGCACTGGGCACCAGCATGTCTGGGGCCCAACCTGGGATCTCTTCATTCATTGGACCTGCACCACCTTCAGGTGGAACCACCTCAGGAGATGGGGCTTGCCCCCTGTGAGTGGCCACAGACAGAAACCTGTCATCTGTTGCCAGGTCCAGGTCATGGTGGGTAGCGAGCTCAATCAGCAGTTTGGAGATCTGCTCTATGCCAGCTCGAGGGCCGTGTGTCATGACTAGAGAGTCGGCCTGGCTCTCTGACTCAGTCCCCAGCACAGCCAACTTTGGGCCTATGAAGGTGCAGTGGTGACTGTCCATAGGTGGGAACCTCAGTCCCACTGTTTCCACTAGAGGGTTCATGGGCTTCCGATTTCCAAACACCCCTCTGCATCAAGGTGTTTACCCCCCACATGTGTCATATAATGCCCCTGTATGCATCTTGCTTGTCTTGTCTGTTAACCTACCCAACCTACCTCCCCAAATATACCTACTATCCCTCCCCAACATCCCACACTCACCTGAAAAAAAAAGGGCAATCTGTTCCCCCCAAAACATCTTGCCCCATACATAGCTGTCCATTTTGCACGTGTCCAACGGGCACATGTAATCTGGTCTAATTGGCATCACAACATATTATTGTTGTCCTCACCCCTCTCTCAGGGGTTTAAGTGTCCAAATCTACCTCCAAATGCAGTGTATATGCACAGCTGTTGCTGTAGAAGAAATGGGCAACTATGGACTTTCCCTACACCCTTCTTGCACATCCCTAGCTATTTTCCCTAATGTCTTTCCCTCTTTGTGCCCCTGATTCACCACATTCCTATCAACCCTTTTTTCTTTTCTTTTAAAGAAATTAGCACGGGGGTAAACAGAAGAAGCACATTTAAGTAGCAGTTAGTGGGTTTAAGCTTGTTTGCACAGGGGTAAGCAATGCCTACACTGGTTAAGCAATTGAGAAGCTAAATCAATATAAGAAACTGTAACCAGAAGCTAGCAGTGATTACCTCCACACAAACCTGCTTACAACTCCTTAAAATTGCCTTAATCACTCTGTATCCAATGGACTTTGTTCTGCCCAGCAGCACACTAAACAGCCTTTGCAAGGCTCAAACACAGGACCCTTCATACCATAGCCAAAGTGATTTACCACTAAGCCATGGCAGATATACATAACCCTGATGTTTTTACAAACATCCAGTTCAGTCATTCAGTGGTACAGGAAATGTATTTAAACATCTAGATGTATGTGTGTGCTTGTGTGTGCGTGCGTGAGTGTGTGTGTGTGTGTGTGTGTGTGTGTGTGTGTGTGTGTGTGTGTGTGTGTGTGTGTGTGTGTGTGTGTGTGTGTGTGTGTGTGTGTGTGTGTGTGTGTGTGTGTGTGTGTGTGTGTGTGTGTGTATATATATATATATATTTATATCCAAACAGATATAACATATCTATATATGTGTATATATATATATATATATATATATATATATATATATATATATATATATATATATATAAACACACACACACATGCATACATCTATAGATATATATGTCTACATCTATATGTCTATATATATATATATATATAAAGTGGAACAAATACAAAGAGTGAGAATGAAGGTGGGTTTATTAGAACAAAAGGGACCTATGCCTGTAATAGCTGTAGGCAATGCAGGTACATTAGCAACTGTTCCTCTGTTTACTTTAAGCATAATAAAAAGTCCTATTGGTGTAAGAGTTACTTTACATATAACAGTTAAATGGTGGTATATGTTGCCCAGTGTTTGTCATGTTCAAGTTATTATATTGGAATGACGACAAGAAATCTAAGAAAAAGGATTAGTGAACATTTATTAGCAATAAAGAAAAAAGAGCAAGTTAATGCTTTAGCAAGGCATTCTTTAGTTTGTCCTACTTTTAAGAAATGTGTTTTTTCTGTAATAGACAATGTTAGACAACAACCATATGCAGGGGATCTTAAAACCTTATTGGAATGTAAAGAATCTTTGTGGCAACTTTATTTTGGGGCAGACACTAAGCCCGGTTTGAATGAAACCATTAATATCATATCAAATGTTTTTTGACAATGAAATAATGATTTCATCAATTTTACAAAAAAATATGTATGCCTATGTATGTATTTTTTAAAAAAAAATGACATTTATATATTTATTTTAGTAGGTACATATGTACATTTATATAATGTTTTTAAAACATATGTTTTTTAAAAACAAAGTGATTTATGATGTAATCAACCATGTGATTAATTGGAGTATAAATTAAGTGAAAGGGTGGAGTTTGTTGTTTCTGAGGAAGTTCACAATTAGTGAAAGTAAATGAAAGCGCTAGTTTTCGTGTCCATGTTTCCTAGGACTGTTGGAGAAGATCACAGTTTGTTCTTACACACACACACACACACACACATATATATATATATATATATATATATATATATATATAGATATATAGATATTTATATATATAGATATATATGTAACTACACATACACACAGAGATATATATAGGAAGATACATATGTAGAAGGTGCACACAATACGGAACAGCACTATGCCTACAGTTGCCACCTTAACAACTGGACACTGTATGAGCCACCCATACAAATGACAATTGCTGCCTGCACATATAGCCACAGAGATGTCAAAGGATATAACACCACACACAGGTTTGCATACATGGGAAAGCTTTATTTGTGTACTATTAAAGTTGTATATGTCATGTCATATAGCTGTTTAAACTCTGACATACTTATAAACAGACTAATGCAACTGTGAAACAGTTATATTAATACAGTATTCTGGAAAGGTTTACATATGTTGCTGTCCAGGTTGAAGCCTTCAAGTAGTACAATAGTAAAGACAGACTGGGCCACAGGATAACAATCAATCAACAGTAAGTAATGCAGATGTGTAGTCCAGCAGCCTCTAGCTACACTCTGTACACAATCCCTAGGGGTAAAGACCTCAGTTGACACAATGGGATGTATCTGCTACATAGCAAGGCATAACTGACACCATCACAATCACACTGACAAACAGAACAGTTTGTATGGCAGGAAGCAGTAGGCCTGCATTTACCCAAGGTGACTTGTATGGTAATGTACATCCAGATTCCGTAAGGCAGCTTACCCCTGATACCCCCACATGTTGTAACAGCCTAGGCTAGTTATGGTGCATCCGTCCTATAGACTGACATACAGGGCCATATACCACTGTTATATACACTGCCCTCTGGAGTGCATAAGGGCACACATTTATTGTGTAGATGAAGCCCACACATATATGGACCCAACCCCACAATATGTTTGGGAGCCACAACAGCAGTGGACTGCTGGCAGGAATGGAAGCATGACATCCTCACAGCCCACTACATAACAACCCCTGACAGCATGTCATATGGACAAAGCCTAGTATGTAGGTGGAGGACAGAGGCTGGCACACAGGCCCATATGTGAAATACTGTTGTCATACACTAAGCAAGTTGCTGATGTTACAGGATAGTCTGCAACATACTCTTAGTCAGGAATATGAAGTTAGAAAATGAAATGGATGTAGCCATGTACTGATAGCACTCAACACATACACTTCCAGTGATATATCTGACACAAGACCTGTGTGGTGGACAGACAAAACATAATAGGTACACCTCTGGCCATCAAGTGGATAGGCCCACAGTTGAGAGCTATGCAGACAGACTGCATTCCATGTTAAACTAGTATGTACACACAAACCCTGTACCACTGGTGCTATGCAATGCATACAACAACATTACTCCCACTCTGACTGTAGTTCTGGAACCTCCTACAAATATGTAGCTGGCCTGAGTGTGCAAGTTGTCTTGTAAGAGGTATTGCTACCTGCTGTCTGTGACACTGTTGCCCATACACAGAAAGGATGTCCACCATACAGGAAAGGTAAAGGGACCACACCCACATGATGTATGGATTTATTGTAGTGGGTTGCCATGATAGTAGTAATTGGAAGTACTACACAGCATGCTGCAAGCAGGTAGCAAGTGGAGAACACTGATTGGTGCAGAGGCCATCACCTGATCATGTGCATAACCTACAAAATCCATGCTGCAATCTATTCAAAGCAGCTCAATCCATTTACTGAAAAGAGACTGATAGAGAGAGAGAGAGAGAGAGAGTGAAAGCGAAAAAAAAAAACACACAAAAAAAAACATCCATCCAGCAAACTATCCATATATATCCATGTAATTGACTGTAGTAACTGGTCCATAATAATGGGATAGATGATGTGGAATGATTTATATGTGGCATCAGGTGTTGTTGTTGTAATGATGTTCAGCTGAACAACTGCTAAGGACAATAGAGTCTGTCCCTGTGGGTAGTGGTCCATACCCATGAACTGTGCAGAGCAGCACTGACTGATAAGATGTAAGCCATCATAGTGTCTGTTGTGTAATGGGAAGCTTGTATATTACTGTAGCCATCAGCTGGTGGTGGAAGTAATGCCATAATGATTGACACGTGGGTTCCACAGCCCACCACTTGCAGGATACTTAGGTTAACCTGTATTGTAGCATGCTAAAATGCCATAGGTGCGTAATAGGGTTACCTGCAATCTGGCCCTACATATACCCCCCTAATGTTAGGCTGTGTCCATATGTGGCACCTGTCTGTGTTGTAGCAAGGCAGAACAGTGCAGCTGTGCAGGAATGTGTTGTGAGATTGTGGACCTGATGGCTGAATGCACCCCATATATCGGTATGTATATGTGTACTTATATGTGTGTGTGTGTGTGTGTGTGTGTGTGTATGTATATATATATATATATATATATATATATATATATATATTTATATATATCTGTAGACATATATATAAACACATATATACAACATCATATATAGATATATATATACATATATGCACGTCTACATATATACAAACACACACACACATACATACATATATGTATGTGTGTGTGTGTTTGTATATATGTAGACATGTGCATATACCTATATGCACGTCTACATATATACAAACACACACATACACATACATATATGTATGTAAATACATGTCCCCTATATTACCATCACAGTGATGCATGCTATGTGCAAGGGAACAGCACACATAGCAATACATGCAGATATATACAGCTGTTAGTGTGTGCAACATGGACAGATATGTCACCGTGAACCCCTTGTTGGGACCACATTGCCCTTGTCTATGAAGTAAGGAATGGGAATATGGGGAAGTATGGCAGGTATAGTTGTGGAGGTGGTCCAGGTTGATAGATATAGAGAACCACCTATAGGGGGGGTATGTGACACATGTGTTTGGTAAACACCCTGGATGGTGTGTGTAGTCTGTGATGTGGAAGCCCATGGGCCCCAATATGGGCACAATGGGAACAAGCCTCCCACCCACTGCTACTCACAACAGCAGTTCACGTTCCAAAGGTGCCTGGCTTGGAGGCTGAGCAGGAGGAGCATGTGGACCCTGTGATTGTATACAGGGTGTTTCAAGGTGATGTAGAACATCCCACATGTGTCTGTGAAGCCCGGTGTGGAATAGAGCCTTGACCTGACCTTGGGGGACAAGATCATGTCTGTGTGTGCCCCCGGGGGAGACAACATCCCCTGAGTTGGTTCCACCTGAAGGTAGTGCTGGGCCAGTACCAGTACATGAGGAGGCCCCAGGATGGGTCCCACATGTGATGTGACCTGGTAACATGGTCAGATGCATTTAGAGAGGTGGTTCTGCTGGCAAATATTCCCTAAACATGTTATTGTGTCACTGTTATAGAACATATGTGGGTAATAATAGTCTACACAATCCCGGAACATGTTCAACAGCATGCATAGATATCCCCAATAACACAGAACGTCAGATGTGCAGCAATCACATAGCAAGCATACCACAGGCATATATGGAACTATAGTGGGCCTGACAATGACATTCAGGTGAATAGTCTGTAACAGGCCAGCAATGATAGTGTCCACACAGGGAACATGGCTACAAACATATAGCACAAAGTTTGGTACAATACAATATCAGTCCCACTGGTATGTAAGCTGTAGCCATGCCTATTGAGGTGTGTGTACAGTTTGTTGTTGCTGATATGGTGGGGTGTGACAGAGATGTATATTAAGAACTGTGGTAACCTTGCTGTATGAGTTGCTCAGACCTGTTTCCATCTTTATGATTTTCAAGCAAGATGTCACATGAATGGCTCCCGGCTTACTCAGCTGCTTAGAACGACATAGTGATAAACCACCTAATCCAGCACTACCCTGTTCTGTTTGGCTGGGCCACCCATGAGCAGCAGGAGTGGACTGCCCTGTGGAATGACTTAGTCCACACGGTCAATGATGTCGGATTGCACAACCACAGTTATGAGCAGGTCCAGCATCATTATTCTGATCTGCTTCACAATGCCCATCAGTATGTTGCTGCAGTCCAGGGGGATCACCTCACAACAGGGGGGCCATGCCATCCATCCCCCGACACGAGTTGAGGAGTCCTTGCCAGCCTCATGGCACCTGCCCGTTTGCATAGCCAGCTGCCGGACACCATTGTAGAGGTGAGTGCTACACACACACTGGCTGAGGAGCATGCAGGTAAGGCCACATGGCACATCAGTAGACCACTGTTGCATATGCATCCACATTTGTACAGGTAGAACATGCATATCTGACATGTCATAGATATACTTTGTTGCTGCATAGTAGTGATAAACAGATGTGCATACATGATAGTATTGTGGACATGTACTGTTGTACTGTAATGCTGCACCCACCCTGTAGCAATGCTACAGGTGTGGCTACTGACATTGCATCTCTCACCCTCTTATGTAGGTCCCTCTGGTATACCAGCAAGGAAGCAGCCTGTAACCAGTGAGTATGGTTTATGTTGATGCTTGCCAATACACCGGGCATGTAATGGCTATGGTATATTCCATGCACACATCTAACACACCTACACAGAATGCATGCTGTACATGTGCACATATTGTTGCTCTTAAATGCACGGCATCGCAGTGGTGACCATGATGGGGTATTGGAAGGGTATGTCAGACACCTGCAAAATAACTAACATCCTGTCATTGCAGAATGTGACAGCAGGGAGTAACATAATGGTGGGAGACATGACCTACAGTAGGGACATGTGTGAAACATCACCCGTATACAGTGCAACAACAGTGTATATACCAGTAGTACAATGGCAACTGTTGCAGAGTTACACTACAGCATAACCTATTACTGTTTTCCACATTATCAGCTGGGACTAGGCTGTAACATGTGATGTGCAGTGTATGGGACACTGCAAACTGACACACGTGTAGGCCTTATTGTCAAGCATATGCAAAAAGGCTAAAGGTGAGGAGGGGTTGTCAGCATGACACACCAGTGCACTGCAGCAGGGATCCTAATGATGCTAAAAAAGGCTGTATCTGCACACAGTCAGGTTCAGGAACTGTGGCAGACATAACCCTACCCCCACAACAATAGTGATGGCAGTGTGTGAACACCAAGGGATGTGCACATGAGTAGACCTTGCAATCATGCAGATTTGGGGGGCATGTGTAGGGTAGACTAAACATACACTGGCAAATGCAGATGGCCCATGCTAGTAATCCCCAGCCAGGAGTAGTGACTGCTGTAGTACACATAACAATAGGTGTAACAAACCGTCATTATAAGGGTGTGCACACATATGCACACACAGAGTGTATGCATCGCGGTCAGCATCTGCACACCTAACACATTCCGTAGGTATTGAATGTGAATGTAGAGGACATATGTCACATATTGGGTTCATGTACTGTTAATATATGAGGTGATGTGGCCCCATTGCAGATCAAGGAATGGTGCATCATATCAATAAGGGTGTGTACACTCCCCATAGCCATGATATGCTCTGACGGCTGTCAGTGTAATAGTACTGGATTGGTCATACATGGTCCGCTGATGTTGAGATCTGTAAATCAAACATCAGGCATTCACAAATGACATCTGTCCACATATCTTCCCAGGTATGTGTTGCTGAAAAATATAGGGGCTGTGTGCATTAGAGCTAACATAACTGACACAGTACTACACATTCAGTAATGGGTGGTACACCAGTAAGGTTTGGTGCACAGTGCATGGCAAGGTTTAGAACAGGTGCACAGCAATACTGTGTACATGGGTGCAGTGGTATCCAGGGGAAGGGGCATCACCTACTAACACAGCACATGCACCACACACATGTATACTGTTGCTAGCATGGATTGACTATAGCTGCACTGTGTGCTGTTGTCCACCAGCTGTTATTCATGTTGACAGATGGGTAATAGAAGGACTGTGTGTACTATCATTGTGCAACCTCATCTGTATGTGTGTGTGTGTGTGTGTGTGTGTGTGTGTGTGTGTGTGTGTGTGTGTGTGTGTGTGTAGTGGAGGGACAGTTGGTGCCTCGGTGGGTGGTTATTTTACTGGATACATGTCCATTTCAGCGGAGTCCGGGAGAAAAACTCAACAAGTTTTAAAATGACATATAATAAAAGACAGAAGACATAGTTATTTTGTCTGTAGGGTCACTGTGGTGAAGTGGAGAGAGGCTGATGCATGTAGGATGCATGTGTGCATGTGTGTTTTTTGTGTGGGTGTCCATGTATGCACATGTGTGATTGTGGGGTTGTTCATACAGCAGTACTTCCCTTTGGGATCGTGCAGTACATGGACATGGACTGACACACGACACACCAGGAATACTTGTCATGTATGTAATCACAGGACGGCTGATAGTATCTTAAGGTCTGTAGCATGGAACATGTATTGTGAGGGTAGGCAGACACTAGGTATACCCTTAATATCGCATAGAGCAGAGAGGTGACTGACAATCCACATATGCAGCACTACTAGATGCATTGGGGAATTAATAGACAACACCAGGGAGTGTATCCATATATTACAGTTGTTACATCATAGGTTGATTGAGCAGCATATCTAGCATGTACTGAGCAATACTTACAGATGACACTCCAGTGCGTGATATTATAGAGTGAACATAGTAACCCCTCACATACATACTCATGATGTCCGGACATACACAGTGTGAACACTGAATGATAGCAGTGAGGCCATGTAAAAACACTCCACTCAGGTCAGGTGGTAATGGAGTAAAAGGTCTTGTGTTGTGATCACTTGTCTAGGCATTTAGAGGAATGATACGTTAATGAGTGATATTAATGAGTATATGTTATCAAGTGTGATGCAGGATGGAGAACACATGGGAATAAACGTGGGACTGTCTGTAAAATCACGAAGAGGTAGGTATTAAGGTGGTGTGTGTGTGTGTGTGTGTGTGTGTGTGTGTGTGTGTGTGTGTGTGTGTGTGTGTGTGTGTGTGTGTGTGTGTGTGTGTTGGTGGGTGGTTATTTTGTCTGTAGGGTCACTCTGGTGAAGTGGAGAGAGGCTGATGCATGTAGGATGCATGTGTCCTTGTGTGTGTGCTTGTGTGGGTGTCCATGTATGCACATGTGTGATTGTGGGGTTGTTCATACAGCAGTACTTCCCTTTGGGATTGTGCAGTACATGGACATGGACTGACACATGACACACCAGGAATACTTGTCATGTATGTAATCACAGGATGGCTGATAGTATCATAAAGTCTGTAGCATGGAACATGCATTGGGAGGGAAGGTAGACACTAGGTATACCCTTAATATTGCATACAGCAGAGAGGTGACTGACAACCCACATATGCAGCACTACTAGAAGCATTAGGGAATTAATAGACAACACCAGGGAGTGTATCCATATATTACAGTTGTTACATGATAGGTTGATTGAGCAGCATATCTAGCATGTACTGAGCAATACTTACACATGACACTCCAGTGCGTGATAGTATAGAGTGAACATAGTAAACCCTCACATACAGAGGCCATACTCATGATGTCCAGACATACACAGGGTGAACACTGAATGATAGCAGTGAGGCCATGTAAAACTACTCCACTCAGGTCAGGGTGGTAATGGAGTAAAAGGTCTTGTGTTGTGATCACTTGTCAAGGCATTTAGAGGAATGATACATTAATGAGTGATATTAATGAGTATATGTTATCAAGTGTGATGCAGGATGGAGAACGCATGGGAATAAATGTGGGACTGTCTGTAAAGTCACGGACAGGTAGGTATTAAGGTGGTGTGTGGGTGTGTGTGTGTGTGTGTGTGTGTGTGTGTGTGTGTGTGTGTGTGTGTGTGTGTGTGTGTGTGTGTGTGTACTGATATGCAGTGCTGAATGCTGTTCAGGTCTTAAAGTGTGTTTCTTGTTTTCCCCCACAGGTGGCAAGGTGGGTCAGGGTCCCTCCTGCATGCAATCTGATGTTGGTGTCCATACAGACACCGAAGATGATGATAGTACTGTTGAGGCACAGCTGGAGTTGTCAGGGGCTAAAACAGCATCATCATTTGACATCCCTCTTTTAGCCACCATAACCCCACACACAGTTTCAGTGACTATACATACCCCATCACCAGTGGCCATAGCGGAGGGACAGTTGCTGTTTGGGGTTAGTGAACAGGAGAGTGTGGTAACCATGCCTACTGTGTCTGGTCACAGCAAGCATAGCCAGATGTCTGGCAAGGCACTACATAGGAAGATGTTCCAGGGTGCTTGTGGTAGGGCCGCAGGTCTTCATGCCCCTGGCAGATGCGCCAGAACTAGTACCACCAGGCGTATGTTTCAGGCTGTCATGGCGGCACAGGCATGTATGGAGCGTTATACCAGACAGGGCCTGAGGCTGCAGTCTGCAAGCGCAACTTCCATGAACTGCCTGGTGCCATCTGTGCTTATACTGAGCTCATGGATAGACGGTCTGGTGAGATGATGGCCCTCATCGACCGTGGTATGTCCGTACTTGAACATGTGGTGGAAGTGCAATGATGGCCACTTGGACTTAGGCCAGCAACAGCAACAGCTGGCAGCCAACCTGGACATGCTAAGACACCAAGGGACTACTGTGGTGGCAGTACCAGTTCCAGCACTGCAGGGGGGGCACTGTCCACACCACACCACAGAAGACCACGAGCACGTGGTCCTGGCCAGAACCATGAGGGACCTGGTACCAGCGGACATCTGTCATCATCAGGGGAGAGTAGCACATCGAGGCATGTACCTGGATGTGCCCAGGGAACCCCTGGCAGGCACAGTCCACGTGTCCGTGGCTGGAGGCATTGAACTGCACACCCTGCCAGGTAAGGTCTACAGCTGTCCATAAACACCTGTGTAGGGCAGCCAGATGGGAAGAACTGTGTGCATGCATACCCACACACTATACGAACACACCTAGGGCAACCCCATACCCACACACACCACATCACCAAGCCCAATTCACCTCTCACCCACACACATGGTGTCAAATGTATGGCCCACCCTTGGCCTCTGGCAAACCAACAACACACCCTGTGTATATGATGATACCTGTGCCACATCCCTGTCATCCATAACATCAATGCAGGGACAGGCTAATATGGTTCTGATGCACATGGTGACTACAGTGTACCAAAGTACTGCAGTGTAATATGTTGTCAGGAGTAAAGTTTAATGCATACATGCCAGGTAGTGTGGCCATCCAGCAATGATGCATTATAGCTGTTAGTAACATTGGTTGATTGTGGTCTCCATAATGTTATCCATTTGTGTTGTAGGTAGACATGTGTCAGCAGGAGGATGGTCCGCAGTCATATTCCAGAACGGGGTATGGCACTGTGGTGACACCATGGCTGTGACATATCCGGGGTACAGTTGAACACATGTCACAGGTTTGTATAACAGTTATTGCCTGTGCCACAAGGACAGGTGACCCACTGGGATGTGTATAATCTGCAACCTGATGTAGACACATCCACATACATGCACACTTTTACTTGGCATCACTTGGACTAGACCCCTACCTAGGAATGTAGTGCTACTTAAGTGTGCGGTTTCATTGCACACACCATACAGCATTTAGGGTGAGGTGTGTTCCAGGTTACATGTTGCATGCAGAACATCCCCAGACATGTACAGTATCCTAATGGGGTATGTAATGGGTGTATATTGACAATACATAGTGTGACATACCTTCATATACACATTAACAGACACATAACAGACAGACAGACACATCCAAGAGACCCGGGCCTATCGCTGCTAACTAATTTGACCATGTGTCCAATGTGTTACAGGTAGGCTGCACACAGCACATGCATAAGTGGGCTGGATTGTGGTATTAGTTACCTGTATGGTTGATGGTGACAGTGGTAACCATAAAGTGGTACATAGAACATATACCGGGTGTACCTTGGTGTCATGACAGTGTACACAGCACCCACATCCCCCAGTGGATATTGTACTCCCTGAAACCCATGATGACACTCTGACATGCCCACCATCACACATTGCCCACGACTGTGATACAAACCACTGTATAGCCCAACAGTGGTACTACAGGGATCTGCATCTAATGCACATGCCACAGGCATAGTAGGGTGTTACATTGTCATGCCTCACCTATGGGCAGCAACAACACTATCTGTACTACTGTGTGGCAATGGGTATTGTAATAGGAGTATGTGGCCTCGGAATGCAGTACCTACAGATATACGGACATGCACACATACACACACTTGCCAGAACTCAATGGGTATCCCATGCCTATCGACCCATTTGTACAACACTGCTGTGCTGGTACTGCAAAGCGTGTGTAGCCGGTAGGGAGAGGAGTGTAACAGGGTGCATGTAATGTCCCATACAGTAGCAGCCACAACTGACTATGGCAATGGGTGTTGCGGTGGTTGTGAAGGCCCTCATGGAATTCCCAAGTACAGGTGTGCTAACACACAGACACTGCTATCCTCAGTAATTCACATGTACACTTGTCAGTACTGGGGTGCATTGCTGCAGGTGGCCATAGCTGTGTACCTACACTTATTACAGAAGTCATTACCCTGCTATGTTATCGGATTGGGTGCTGAGAACTGGTTACTAGGGCTAATCCATGCTTAGCAGGTATCAACATTGCTTCAATATAACAGCTAAGCTGATTTGCACACTGGTAAGCGAAGCCTACACTGTGTAAGTGCCTGTACATTTACCCATAGCTTAGCACTGCTTAGCTTCACGCAAACCCGCGCAAACCCACTTAAAGCCACTCAAAACTGCCTTAACCACTCTGTATCTGACAGCCCTTGTTCTGCCCAGCAAGAAAATGAGCAGCCATTGAACCCAGGACCCTGTACACTATAGTCACAACACTTAACCACTACACCATGACCACTGTGCAGACAGCTGTTGTTTTTCCAATATATCTGTCAATACACATATTGATTAATATTGAACAATTGCCTTTACTTCCACAAATGCGTAGTACTTGTTATTAATATGCCTGTTGCATCACATATGTTCTTTTATCATAATGTACACATATCAGATACATACAGTGACATACATCTGGGAAGGTATACACAACCGTGATGTTTACACATGACAAGAATATGGATACATACATATACATATGTTGATATATATCTACATGTACATACACATGTATATTCATACATATGTCTATATGCACATCTGTATAGAGCATCATATATATGGCCATGTCTAGGTCTCTTGGTATATATATATATATATATATATATATATATATATATATATATATGTAAGTATAGATATATAGCTATATATGTATTCACATTCTAGGTGTACAGATATGCCTATTTATGTAGATATATATGTAGATATCTATAACTATGTGTGCATACATATCTATTCTGATATAACTATTACTGTCAATATATATGTAGATATCCATAAGTATGTGTTCATATGCATCTATATCTGTATATCTGCAGACATATATTGCTGTGTATATGTATATATTTGAGTGTTTATATATATATATATATATATATATATATATATATATATATATATATGTGTGTATATATATATATATATATATATATATATATATATATATATATATATATATATATATATATATATATATATATATATATATATATATATATGTTGGTATGCATATGTGTATATATCTATATAGATATATGGATAATTATATGTACATATATGTTCACCATATGTCCAGAACATGGAGTGGATCCTACCACAACCCCAATAGTCCCAAGCTCTTAGTGCAAGGAGATTTCAGGTATGTATTGCAGGTATATATGTAGACTGTTGCTACTGTAATAGGGGTTGTCTTAACAGACATGTGTGTGGGAGGTCACATCTGCTTTTAACGTGTGCACCAATGGCTACTGACAGACATCCTAAGGACATCATAGTGCAGTACCACTGCTAGTAATGATCCTGTGGATTACAGCGGAGATATAGGCCAATAAATTTAGACAGTCTGGCACACTCTGGTCAGTCCAGAACACCTTATGGCAAGACATGTAGACCAAGCCTGGCAATGTGGATGTTCACAGCCATGTCGATGGGTATATCACATAAATACTGGAATACATATGCCCACATAGGTTATGCATTCATACTCCTGTCTGTCTTGACACATTATAACCACTGGTGCAGAGATCACATAGCCATATACTACACAGTAGTTAGTGACATACATCTTTACAGCATCCCACTGCTTTGTCAGAAATACATGACAGTTATGGTGGCCCAGCAGCAGTACATCTGGCAAATATCTGGACATAACATCACATCACACAGGGGAAGTACACTAAGATGCTAGGCATGTAACAAAGCACTGTGCAAACTACAGGCAGACTGCCACAACACTGGCCTACATTTCTTATGGGGGAATACACATGTACCTGCAAATATAGCAGGCTCTACAACCATGTCACAGCACAGAGTAACAGACACCTGTGTGAAAGTGCATACCCTCAACCAGTGTGAAAACAGCCACAGCCACATATGGTAAGCTAGCTTAATATTACAGTATATGGACTGTCTGATCAACACCATCCTCATATGTGTCACTCACACACTAGCCGTACATATACTGGGCCATTACACAGTGTGGTCTGATGCCTGTCTGTGCTATGGGACATGTGTGTGTTTGGCCCTACAAACATGTAAGCCGATAGGGTACCATACACTGGAACAGCATGTAACATCAGATAGAACAGGACCAAGAATAATGACATTTACCACAGTCTGTACACAGGCCAAGGTACATATTCGCAATACACACATTGTAGACAATCACCATAAGTACACAAACCTCAGTACTGTACACACAACCACAGAATGCCCAGGTTGTGTCCTCAAATATAACTCATATGATACATAACATGTGTAGCAATCTGACATCTCACTGGCTTGTTATCAGATATGATGTCAATAAATAATGTTGTACAGAACATATGCACCTCTTTCTGCATGACATATGTACAAAGGTTGACTGAGTTGTGGCTGGAGCCACAAAACACAGGGCCAATATTGACATGTTGCTGTGATAACCTCATGCATTTGCTGTTGTAACAGGGTTTGTTGTGACATATGTCCTATGAGGGATATGAAGTCAGTAACTCCCATGACTATCACCATGTACTGACTGCAATCCTCACACTATGCTTCTGCAGTTCTGAGATAGGTGTTTTTTGAGTAACACAAGAAAGAAAAGGCACCACACACTGCCCAGTCTGCAGATGACCCTACACATGATTTCCTCAAAAACATAGCACTGTCGTGACAGGTATTAAAATATGTAGACCAGCCATATCCGCACACACACCCTGTTAAACTGACATTACTCCAAATGCAGAATAGCAACACTTACATTCTGTAGTCATGTTAGGCACATCCCCCTCCTGTGTGTTGGCCTGTTTCCACAGTGTATGTTGTTAGAGGTAAATCCCAAATCCATCTGTGATGCTGTTTGCCAAACACCAGATCTAGGTCCTGCTCTCAGTGAATGAAAAGGCCCAACACCAACATGATGTTCCTAGATATTGAAGTGTGTTTCCATGCAATTGGCTATGAGAATGTTACCACAGCTGTTCCACATGCAATCAGCTAGAGGAGGGCTGCAATTCATGCAGATGCCATCAGCTGATCATGAGCATCACTTACAAAACACAAGCTGCTGTCTAAGCAAAGCAGGTGTAGTTCTCCACATCCACCAGAGAGGGAGTGAGTGAGACAGAGACAAAGTAAGTCAGGGAGGGAGTGAGAGAGTAAAACCTAAGCTTGTTTGTGCCACACACCTACCAATACAGGACTTCAAACCTCTGACTACCTATGCATTGTTATCACATGTCTATGCAGTTATTGCATGTGCCACATAGCTTACATGTTGAGGAGTTGTCCAAATGTATATGTGAGGGTGAGTGACATCTGCAACAGTGATATGGTAGTGATATGGTAGGTGTAGTTCAAGTGCCTGTCTACATGAACAGGTGTCAGTGTCAAAGCAGCCACACACCCACAGGGACTCACACACATTGACACATGTGGCAGGGTCAAGAATACACTTCCTAACTAGTTAGTTTGCCACAGTACAGTAATGTGCAGGTATCACATGCACCACAGGGGTTATCCGGAGCTTATATGAGCAAAGGGTATGAGAAGGTGTCTGACATCAGACAGCATGCTTCAGTATGCCAACGGGAGTTGTAGTGAATGTGAATATGGTCAAAAGCATCATACACCACACATACAGGCACAGGGTGCCAGTACTAACATGCATGCATGCATTGCTTCACAGGTGTGTAGTGGTTGTCTGTGCCAGAAGGCTATATAAGGCTAGGTAAGGGGTATAGCTTGGCATCAGGCCACATGATAATGGTCTGCAGTGTGGCTCAGAGGTGTAGTGTCTGGATTGGCCCACACAGGTGAGTATTGTATTCACCATCCAGTCACCTGGGTAACTACAGTGTGCGGCCATTGCTGTGCAATGCTTGCCATGTATATGTTCTTTAGTGCATGACATGGATGCTGTCTTGGATGTGCACACATCCCACACCATTACCTGGGGTGTCTGACCCATGTTATGTGCATAGATTGTTATCATCAGATGTGCCAGTCCTGGCCTCATGTGGAGGGAACTGGTAATGGACAGCAGGTTGACCCTGCACCTACATTGATAGTATGATACAGGAATTCCCTAGTGCCAGTGGCATCTATTCATACAGGGCATGTGTTTAAGGCATGGTATGACTTTGTGGGTCACATTTGATGGCACTACAGGTCTTGCAGGCATCCAGTGGGGAACATAGTGAAGGCACACTGTCTGCAGGTACATGCCAATTGTACTGATGGACAGGATGCCATGCCCTCTGTAGTCCAGTGCAATCACACCATGGTTACTATCTGTGGGCAATATGCAGGATTCTACCAACATAGTGGTTGTTGCTTAGGCAAGTGTGTTTATGTATGAAACATGGGTTGAGACTGTTCCCTGAGTAATACAAGGGTTGCAAACTTTGTTTGCCCGGCCTTGATGTTACATGTAGGGGTATGGATTGGCACCCCAGCCTCTCAGCTATTTCACATCTGTTATCCTTGTAAGGTGGACATTGTGACATATTAAAGGGCCACCATATAAGAAATTTACAAAACCCACTCCACAATGAGTCCAGTTGTTACACACTCACAGCAACCTCCACACAGGATATGAATAACAAACACAGACACACACACACATACTTGCCATGTCTGGGATTAGAACTCCTACCTAACTAGTTTATTGCACAGTTATAGGATGCACCATGGAGATTACTGGAGTACTCCCTCCCCAAAGGTATATTTCACTGGGAATGACATCAGCAGACTTGCCAAAGAAGGTAAATTGTGGTTGTCATGACCGTGAATGGCCTCAAAAGCATTGCACCCTACACAGACAAAGAAACACATACACAAACATCCACACTTGCCAATGTGGGAATAGAAACCCTACCAAAGAACTACATCACACTACAGCATTATGATATTATAGGAAGCAGCAAGGAGATTACTGGGCTATTCTTTACTAAAAGGTGTATTTCAAAGTGAATGACATCTGCAGCCTTGCCAAAGTAGGACATTTGAATTATAGCAAGTGTGACTAGCCTAAAAAGCATTGCTCCCTACATAGACAAAAGACATACACACAGTTTCCATGTTTGGGATTAAAACTCCTACCTAACTAGTTTATCACACTACAGCATTATGCAGTTATAGGACACGCCACATAGATTACTGGACTACTCATTTCCCAAAGGTGTATTTCAAAGTGAATGACATCAGCAGCCTTGCCAAAGTAAGGCATTTGAATTGTAGTGAGTGTGACTAGTGTAGAAAGCATTGCTCCCAACACAGACAGAGACACACACACACACACACACACACACACACACACACACACACACACACACACACACACACACACACACACACAAACACAAAGTTGCTATGTATGGGATTAGAACCCCTACCTAACTAGTTTATCACACAACAGCATTATGCAGTTATAGGATGCACCACAGAGATTACTGATCTACTCATTTCCCAAACATGTATTTCAAAGTGCATGACATCAGCAGCCTTGCCAAAGTAGGGCATTTGAATTGTAGTGAGTGTGACTAGCCTAAAAAGGCATTGCTCCCTACACAGACACACACACACACACACACACACACACACACACACACACACACACACACACACACACACACACACACACACACACACACACACACACACACACACACACACACACACACACACACACACACACACACACACACACACACACACACAGTTGCCACGTCTGTGATTAGAACTATTACCTAGCTAATATATCACACTGCAACATTATGAAGTTATAGGGTGTGCCACGGAGATTACTGGGCTACTCCTTTCCCAAAGGTGTATTTTAAAGTGAATGACATTAGCAGCCTTGCCAAAGTAGGGCATTTGAATTATAATGAGTGTGACTAGCCTAAAAAGCATTGCTCCCTACACAGACAGAAACATGCACACATTTTCCATGTCTGGGATTAGATCTTCTACCTAACTAGTTTATCACACTACAGCATTACGCAGTTATAGGACACACCATGCAGATTACTGGGCTACTTCTTTCCCAAAGGTGTATTTCAAACTGAATGACATCAACAGCTTTGCCAAAGTAGGGCATTTGAATTGTATTGAGGGTTACTAGCCTCAAAAGCATTGTTCCTTACACAGACACGCAAACACAGTTGTGATGTCTGGGATTAGAACTCCTACCTAACTAGTTTATTACACTACAGCATTACGCAGTTATGGGACATGGCACAGATATTACTGGGCTACTCCTTTCCCAAAGGTGTATTTCAATGTGAATGATGTCAGCAGGCTTGTCATAGCAGGGCATAACCCATTCATCTAGAGGTAGACACACCACACTCAGACACATGCAGGTTTATATTCTGCAGGCACATGTATACAACTGCTAGATGACTACTGCCTTGTACAGTCATGTTACAGAGCTAGCACTTGCACCACACAGTCTGTAATGCTGAGGGATAACAGTGACTAATTTCTACAGTGAGTGACATTTACACATCATGTGGTTGTAGCCATTTGGCTGTGTGCTGGGTGGAACAAGCCTCATGATGGAAGGCTCTGTGTCACTGTCACTCTCTTCCACACATCTATGTATGTGTACATTTGGCATATTATAGTGTGTTGTCCTTGGATATATGTATGTATTCCTATCCAACATGTGTGCAAAGCATGACTGATGCATACTGAGGATTGTATGCACTAACATCTGCAACTGTCAGATATGTATGGTCCAGTGTTGTTGGCAGACATGGGCTTCATTTGTTTAAGTGTGTGAGCATGCCATGTATGACCTTTCAGTATGTTGCTGTCTGACATTGCCTTCATTTCTCTAAGTGTGTGAGCATGTCCTTCTGTATTGAATGTGTGGATCCATTCCAGGTAGTTTGTACTCCACTGCAGACCTTTGTGTTCTACACCTACAGGTAGCAAACAGTTTCTGTAGGATATCTGTAGATCAGTTGGCAATATGGGGTCAAACTGTGCAAGGGATAGTGTGTACTGTAGGTGATTGTGTCTGTGCTGCTTCTGCTACATGATACTTGTGTTAGCAGAGATATTCAGACGTGTGTACTGTTATAAACTGTGATGTTTTATGTCCTCAAATACTGTCATTTGGACATTTTTGCTTGCAGTGATGTCCTTGGGGAACACAGGGTGAATGCAGCTGTGTCCAGTATTGTGGTCAAATGCCTACATATTCATGGAACATTATGCCATTCTGGAGGGGAAGCTGCAGACACTTGCTGCTGGGACTGTGTATCCAGTTCAGCACCTTGGTACAGTCCTAGCAGAGGATCCCACACTTGTAGATCCATTGATATGACAGTATGGCCTTATCCTGCTGTGGCAATACCTCACTGCTGTACAGATTCACACAGGTTACCCTGAGGCAGGGGTCATAAGTCAAGCCATTACCCCTATTGTGGTGTACAGGTGGGTTTGTAGCCACCCATTTTTGTGTTTGCAGCCCGGGATAGTATGTGCACATGGCTGTGCATTGGACATTGCACATTCCATGCTGCCCATGCTCCCCCCCCCCATTATTTTATCCTCTTCCATACGTTATGCATACATTCTGTGATACTTTCCCTATAGTTATCACCTCATCGCAGCTGTGTTTTGGTGTTGGTCCACAGTTCATGCGGTGGGACATGGTGGACATGTTACTGTGGTTTGTCCACATGGCTTTGCATATGGCTTATGTGGAGTGTGTTATGTTGTTATTTGGGTGTCCATGACATAACATACATTGGCAGTATGGGTGAGACACGGGCCTTTTGCAGAGGCCTGTAGACCATTTGGTGGTGATGCAGGCCAGCTGTAACAGGCCGTTGCATTCTGTCAGTCCTACAGTCCTAGACTGCCATACATTATATTCCCCTGGGGTGACAGGTTAGGTGTGCTAGGTGTTCATGCCAATACTTTCTATCAGTATTGATCAGGTGGTGTGGATGCTGACAGGGTGCTACTTACAGCTAGGGACACAGCTGCATGGGACACCTGCAATGCATGCTACATTCTTTCACTATTGCATGCACAGGTGGAGATCATATTGTACCCATTCCCAGCAGCAGGGATACAATCAGGGCGGTACCTGTGGGTGGTGTTTGGGTGAGCTGGGTGCATGTGTGCTATGGACACTACTTGCATCTGACACAAATATATACATGGGGCATTCCAGTTATGCTGGCTTGTGCAGGGACATCAGCCATTGCCCAATAAATCAGTCCTGTCACCTTTGTGATCTGCAAGTGTTCGGCCAGATGACATCGGTATTCCCTACCACAAGCCTAGATAATGTGATGCATACCTGTATGCACAATTCCAAGGGTGTGCCCATTTCACAGTTACACATTATATACTGTATGTCTGGGGTACTTTCCCCTGTGTACTGCTTATATATGCAGACCAACAGTCATGCCATGTCCATCTTTCAGATGGTGACACATATTACCACCATACATTTATAATGGCTTACTGCTAGCATGTGTTATACTGGGGGAATTGTCTTTAGCACTGCAGTGCAGTTGTGAAGACTTGGCCCTGTCATTGGCAGTAGTGGGCAATGGCTACCAGGTCAAACCTCAACATGCATACATACTGACCACTCTCACACAATATGAAACACACACCAACTTAACACACACATACCTGCATATTGTACAAATACTACAATCTATCCTGCTACCTTGGCCACCTCTGGTCATCTGTGCTCCACTGGTATTATACCTACACATACATGTTACTACATGTCTACATTGGATTGGAGGGGGGGCACACCTGACTGTTACTACGTTTCTACATAGGATTTGGGGGGAGGCACACCTGACTGTTACAACATGTGTACATTGGATTGGAGGGCACACCAGACTGTTACTACATTTCTAAGTAGGATGGTGGGGGCTCACCTGACTGTTACTACATTTCTACATAGGATGGGGTGGCACACCTGACTGTTTTTACATTTCTACATATGATGGGAGGGCACACCTGACACTTGTACACATTTGCTGTGACTGTATTGGTATATCTGGTACTCCATTTCATTCTGTATTCTAACCTATCATGCTGACTAGAGGCATATCAGTATACTACAGGTCTTAGGTTTGATTGACCTTTATATTAGTTTCTGACTTCCTACCCCTCAGAACTAACATCACACAGCCTGACCTGATGTAGTCTGTCTTTGTAGGCCAGGGGGGAGTTTACCCATAGGCATCATTCAGAGGCCTTAGAGCAGCCTTTGTTTGTGTTTGTCTACACCTGTCCTGGCTGAGACCGTTGTTGGGTATGTGAACCTCCCTAACTAGCATGTGTGTGTTATATGGACACACATGCAGCCCAGCACATTTCCTGCAGTGGGTTTTGTCACCATGTGTAGCACTGGCTACTGTGGTGACACCAGTATTTGTTACAGATCTCATGCTGCCACTATAGGTGCCTAATATCTGCTGGCATCACATTCAGCCACCCGATTCCCTTGCATGCTCACATCCATACCATAGATACAAGTAACAGCACATACTACTCCATTCAGCAGTTGGTAAGGAGAGTGACTTACCTTGTGGGTGTGCAAGTATTGAGGATGGTGCTGGAGGGCTGCCTATGTCAGATGCACATAGTACACTCCCTATACATGGATGAGTACAGGTAGTGTCATGTTGGCATCCCTTTTACTGTATGTGCGAGTCAGAGAAAGGTATCATTCCCTGGGTCCCTACTGTGCCAGTGTATGTGCTATGCATTGCCTCTTTGCCAAGGCCAGGGCATACTGAGCATGCATCCATCTGCCTTCTGGGGCAGGCACAGGTTGTTCCTCTTCCAAGTCACTCTGTGCCTTTGCAGTCCTTGGCATTGGTGGGGGGCTGTGTGGCCCTGCCCTGTGCTGTTTCTGTTGCAGTTGTTTCCACAGGATCATATTGTGTAGCATGGCACATGTAAGGACAATTTGAGTACATGTAGCTGGTGAGTACTGCAAGGCTCCACTGGATGTGTCCAGGCACCAGAACTGTAACTTGAGCATCACAAACACATGCTCTATTATAATTCTTGTCTGTGTGTGTGCCTCATTATGGAGTTCTTGTTTGGGTGTGTGTGCGTTTCTGATGGGTGTCATCAGCCACGGCTCCAGTGTGTAACCAGAATCCCCCACTAGGTGACTGTAAGGGATGTCCCCATTGGCAAATCTCTGGTACAGCTGCATCAGATGCCAGATGTGGGAATCGTGATAGCTTTCAGGGCAGCCAGCACACACATTCATTATAATGCCCTGGGCATCGCACATGACCTGTCAGTTGATGGAGGGGAAGCCCTTGCGGTTGATGTAGACCCTACCCTGATCACCGGGTGGTGCTTTGATGCATATGTGCAGTCTATAGCACCCACTACCTCGGGGTATTCTGCTATTTGGTGGAAGAGACGTATATTGCTGGCCAACACCTCACAGGTGTTGAGTAAATATACGTGCTCACCGGCATGTGCTGACATGGCATCCAGGAACTGGTGGAATACTCTGGATGCTGATGCCTGTAAGATCCCCATGATATCCCCAGTTGGGTTTTGGGAGGTACCTGTGGCTAGTATTCCTAGGCCTACACATACCTTGGTAGCCATTGTGATGGGTTCCTCTCTGTTATTTCTGTGTGTCAGGTGTGGCTGGCACAGCTCAACAATTTGCTGTAGGAGGTCCCTGTCCAACCTATAGACCTCCAATATCCCCAGCTCTTGTAGCCTCTGTTAGGTTTCCCTGGATCTGTACACCCTTCTCCATCTCCTCACTGTGGGTTGGTCGACAACATTCTCATCCTCACCTCCCTCAGCATCTTCCACATGTTGATGTCTGATAGCTGCTGCAGCCCCTATCATTTTGTTGAGTATATGGGAAAAAACAGAAGGAAAGGTGTTTGCATAGGTTATAGTAGTGTTCTGGGCTGGGCTGGGCTGCTGCCTGTGTAATTACCTGATTCTGATACATTTCAGCTGCCAGCTATGCTAGTTCTCCTAGATTACCTTCCTACTGCTGTTTTCCTTTCCCACTGCCTTCCTGTTTCAGCTCGAGGGCGCACCACACAAACACAGTACTCAAATGTGAACAGAGCTGCTATTTCCTGGTTTACTTTTTTTTTTCCCTTTAAAACCTGGTGCGTGGTGCGCACACTCACTTAGGCAATGTAAAGAGTGCTAGGCAGCCTCAGACACACCCCCTTGCTTAGCTCTGCTAAGCTAAGGGCAAACCCGAGCCACAGGACTCCAATCCACTTACAGTATGCCTGACATACCGCCTATGATCTCAGCTAACTCCTAGACTTACACCAAGCTATTCCTGCTCTTACACTGTTGGGTGCTGACTAGCATGCAGGGGAAATCTGGGATTCAGTATCATTCCCCTCATTTGCATACAATTGCCTGCTAATGCATAGTTACAGGTCCCACACTGAGCCTCCCCCCTTAGCAACCTCTATTCACTGGCCATATTGTCTTCTGCCTGCCATTGAGTATAATGGCAAAATAGTGATTTTGGTTAGAAGGCTTATTTTTGGGTTTTTATTTTATTTTTCACCCGATCCCGTTTGTGCACCGCTGCCCTATGCTTAAACAGCCGAGATCGGCTAAAAAAAATAGAAGTAAATTTTTTTTTTTATTTTTGCAACTGTTTTCCATGCCAGTGGCCATATATTTGGCCATCGGCATGCTTTCTACATAATATCCACACTTTATTTGAAGCTGTCATGGCTCTGTTTTGTACTTTGCGGAAATGTACTCAGTTACTGGCCGAGTACATTTCTGCAGATTACACTAGTCCTGCACGGCCAGCTTTCAGCTTCCTGGATCGCAAATTCACCTCATTTGCATGGATTCACCTGCAAATGGGGTAATTTGCATACAGAGGCTGAATCCATCCAGGACTAGTGCAGGAGCGCTTGTGCATGTCCCTACAGCTTATTCCTGGATCGCACAGCAGACATATTGCCTGTTGGAGCTCCTGCACTAGTCCTGCATCTGGAGGATTTTTTCCAATAAAACTCTGATTATGAAAGAAGCAAGTTATAATCTGTTTTTGATAGGGGTTCTCTAAGAAGTATGGAAATAGATATTAGTAACAATATAGCCAAACACTGGGGACAAAGATACAAAGTGCTCCTAGGTGTTGGCTTAGACAAGTCTAATTTAGAAAATGATCCCTTGATTGGACACATTACTGCTGGTATAATTCATAGTAAGCACTTTGAGGAAGCCCTTGCTTTATGATACAGTGCTGGGACTAGATACATTAAATCCATTATAAGAAACATCTAGAGTATATTAAGACAAATTTAATGATATATAACACATTAGGAGAACAATATACTTGTGTGTACAAAATTGTTAACTATAAAAAGTTGTTTTAATCCCTTAAACATTAATACTACTAAAAGTATGATAGGTACTAAAAAGTGTGGGTCTGCAGACAATGTGCATGTGTATTTAAAGACCCATTTCTACATTGGGTATATGTCACTAAATACCCTGTATCCTTGCAAAAGAGCCACTGTGCTACACAAAGAGCAGTGTACATAGCAAAATGTTCTCTTTGCCTGGCTTTTATGTAGTAAAAACAAAAGGACACTAAGGAAAAGAGTATGTGAACATTGCTATGATATTTCAACAAATACTGTTAATAATGCCCTAGTCAAACACACAAAAAGCTTGTCAGGGTTTCAGGGATTTCATTTTGCTATTTTAGTTGAAGTTATTCCAAATGTCTTCGGTGGTATGTGGAAAAATCATTTGGAATACAAAGAACTCTTGTGGCAATTTAAACTGAAATCTATTGTTGCTCCAGGACTTGAAAATGTATCCATAGTCCTTGTGCTAACATTAAGGGGAGCAAAACTGTAAGTACTAATATGAGGTATAAATAAGAAAGTTTTAACAGCCGTTGTATTTTATATTAACTTATTTTATTTGATGACATTTAGTTTAATTGACATAACAAGAATTTTTGTTTTTCAAAAAAAGTTTTTTAACATACTTGTATGTTGTGTAGGTATTCTTTGCAAACAAAATAAGCAAGCAATTTCACTGTTTATTAAAGAAAAGCAGCTCTATTATATAAAGTTAAACAGCTAGATTATTGATATTTATATTTATATTTATATTTGTGTTCACTGTAAACATTTTGTTGGTTACTAGTTTGGTGTGTTTTCCACACACTTGTTGTCTTAGATTACTACTAAGACTGTACAATCAGCCATCTCCCATTTTATGTTCTTGTTTTTGATCCTATCTGTGTTAGACTTCAACTTGAGCAAGTAGAAACTCCTGAAAGTTCAGCATGAATGGCTGACAGTTAAGGACCCTAAATTCTAGAGTAGCAATGGTTTAATTATTCTTTCCAAAGCATGCAAGCGTCCTACTTGTCCTTCTCTTGTTAGAATTCATTGATAACACAACTGGATCAACTAAGGGATTTTTAAATATAATTTATGGGAATTGTGTACCTTGTAAAAGGAGTCAGTTTTCTTGCAAGAAAAGAAAAGGAAGCCTGGCTCCACTGATGCATTTGAGCATCATTAAATGCAGCTTCTAATACTTCTAAGAATGAGACAAAATCAAGTGGAATTGGTTCTGTCAGGCTCAAAAAGTCCCTGTAGCTTAACTGGGCCAGTAAGATCTCCATTGCCTACCATGGGAAGGCTTCCTTTTCCTGTGAAAGGTATACTCAATGAGGCACACTCTGGTAGGCAAAAAGAGAATAGGATGTTCTCATTGTCTGGTTCAAAGAATGATGGGAAGACAGCTGACCCACATATGACAGTTCACCTACTTCTCCATCTAGGATACCTGAATTCTCCTCTGGGGTCGATTAAATTCTTCTCTTTTTAGAAAGAGTTCTTGGCAACCAGGGGATTTCAAACAGCTGCCTGTTTGGATTTCAAAAACAACTTATGAATTTGGAATCAGTTGGAAAAGATCCTGAGAGGAACCCTCAGAGTTAAGGTATGAAGAGGACCCACCCTGACCTAGGTTGAAACAATCTGTCTGGTACTTATTTTTGTTTGAAATCTTTAGGTTTCAGTTCCACATGGGATAGTTGCCATAGATGTCTGCGGCAATTAAAAAACAGATATGAAAACATTTCCTCAATGTGAGATATAGCTGAAGCACTGTATGGAGGCCAGCATGATGCAGTGATGGTACATGTAATGTGAACTTTCTGAACTGTAACAAAAAAGATCTGAAGATGGCATTGGATGTTGCCCCTTGTACATCTCTGATATCTTGATGTCTATGTGGGAGGGAGTTAGCCAAAGTCAGGAGGAGCAAGATAGAGATCTGGAAATCAGGTTGGCTATCTGACTCCCATCAGACATGAATCCCAGATATCAGGACTGCTACAATGAATTTTACAACAAACATCTTGATGTCACTCTCAGTACAAGAGAAAATTACTGTAACTCTGGGAAATTATGTAAGTGCTTCATCAAGTCATGATACACACACACACACACACACACACATATATATATATATATATATATATATATATATATATATATATATATATATATATATATATATATATATATATATATATATATATATATATATATATATATATATATATATATATATATATATATATATATATATATATATTATTCATTTTACAGTTTGTTTACCGGGATAGTCCATTGGGTTTGGAAAAGCCTATTTTCAATGGAGTCCCGGGGAGAAAAGCGCCATAAGAATATTAAACAATTTAAGCATCATAACAAATGAGTGATACAGTATACAGTTTACAGAAGAATAAGGAAAAAATAAACATATCAATAAGTATATAGAAAAATCTTAGTTAAAACACAGTAAAATCTAGATAAAGAAGTGAAGGAGGTTTGCATAGGTATCATATTGTAGTTCTAGTGGATAGATAGAGGTTAAGTATGCATTGAAGAAGAGGATATAGTGAGAAAAAGTGGTTAAGAGGGGTGTAGAAAGGGTGGGAAAAAAGGGGAAAGGGGAGAGGTAAGTATAATAAGAAAAAGGAGATGAAACTGGAGGAGGAATTGGAAGCAGGGTATAGTATAGAGGATATTTATGTAGGGTGAGAGCAGGAAAATTCCCAGAGGGATGTAATGTGGGAATGAAGTAAGGTTTTAAAGGTAGAGTGGTTATTGGTGGTACAGATGAGATGTGGCAAGGAGTTCCAAAGCCGTGCTAAGGAAAAGGATAGAAGTTGTTTGCCTGGTGGACGAGCAGGCTTGTGTAGTTCAATCAGGTTTTAGTTATTAGTTCTCGGGAGTCTATTGGGTAAGTGCCTATTAAGTGGTGAGACAAGAGAGGGATAGAGAGATGGATGGAAGATGAGTTTGTACGCATGAGTAAGTTGGATGTAGGTAAGGTAATTGGGGAGTTCTAGCCAGTTTAGTTTGTAAAAGGCTTTACAATGGTGGGTGGAGGATTTGTTACTGGTGGTAAACTTAAAGATTTTATTGTAACAGGAAAAGTCTGGCCTTTAGTGAAGAATGTAGGTTAGTGAGAACAGGGGCATCATATAGCAGAGAAGGAATAAGGTATGTAGTACAGAGAAGAAACCTGGTTGAGGGAATGAGGTAGCGGTAATGACAGCAGAGCATTCCCAGTTTCTGGTGTTTTTTTTATATTTGTTTGTATGTGGATGTCATACTTAAAGTCTTCATTGATGAGGACACCTAAGAGTTTAGTTTGAGATACTATCTCGAGAGAGGTGTTGTTTTGGCTGGTAATAATAAAGGAGTTCTTGTCAATAATGGTCTTTTTAGAGGGGGAGAATATCATAAGTTTAGTTTTTGCTGTTGAGTGCTAAGTGATTCTCTAACATCCAGCTCTCTGTAGAAGAGAAGAGGTTTTTTTAGACTCTTGGTTAGTTTTAAGAGAGTGGAGATCGAAGTGGCAGAACAGATGATTGTCAAGTTATCTGTATATTGGATGAGATTAGCCTTGGGGATTGATAGATGGAAGTAATTTATAAAGACATTGAACAGTAGAGAACCTAATATGGAACCCTGGGGTACGTCTGTAGGAGTGGTGAGAAAGGAGGAAGTAGCTTTTTTCCATTTGACAGCTTGTCTGTTGGAGAGGTAACTAGTGAACCAGTTGATAGAAGGGGTGGGTAGATCGAGACTGGAGATTTTGGATAGAAGAAGATTATGAGAGATAGTGTCAAATGCCTTGGAGAGATCTAGGAGAAGGGCAGATACTAGACAGCCAGAATCACAAACTTTATTGATGGTTTCAAGGAAGGAGAGGAGAGCAGTGGTAGTACTATGGCCAGGTCTGAACCCATGTTGAGTGGGAGTTTGTAGGTGGTTATCTATGAGGTAGGGTAAAAGTTGAAGGTGAATGCAGTTTTCTAGTATTTTGGATATGGAGGATAAGATGGCAATGGGACAAAAATTGGAAATGTTGTTGTTGTTGCTTCCTTTATGGAGTGGTATGATAAAGGCCTTTTTCCAGAGTTGAGGAACATAGCTTTCTTGGACTGACCAGTTTATTAGAATGGAAATAGGGAAAGCGATGGCTTTGAAAGCTGTTTTTAGAAAGTCAGAAGGAAGGTTATCGGGGGTGTTTGAGCAAGGTTTCAGAGAACCAGACCTACCCCTGCAGGATTCCAATTAGCACATGTACCTGAGCTGCACAAACCAGGGACTAATCTTGTTTATTGAGTTCAACATTGTAAAGTTTCACCATTTTGAGATTTCATGATTTTGCATTCAGTATTATGAATTTCAGTATTCCACTCTTCAGTAAATTGTAATAAAAAGTCTACTAAAGGAAGACATAGAAAGAATTATTTCATACAAAAGTTGGTGGGTGTGTAGACTAGATTTCATAGGAGACAGCTGTCAGTAATGTTGAAAACAGAAACACATGGCAAGAATACATGGAAGTGATATAAAGTAGTGGGTAAAAGGAAAAAAAAGTAGTGTTGATTATGTAAAATCTGCAAATTAATTAGAAGGCAGTTGGGCTGACCATACTGGCCAAATGATCATCTGTGCTTATATTTATGTTTTTGGTGACCATTTGTTTATGATTCTTCACCAAGTAGTCCTACACTCCTTGTTTTATGCACTAGTTCATGTATGTATCTATTTTAATTTCTCTTTTTATGTATGCACCTATTGATAGATGTATTCATTTTTTCTTATTCATTTTTCATTCCTCCTTGCTTATGGACGCGGAACATAATCTTGCTCAATGGAAAATTCACAAATTACTACTGGATATTTGCAAGTAAATTTACCCTGCGACATAAATATAAGAAAGAAGTGATGCTATTAAAATAATATACAAGACGTGAATAACAAAATTAGTTGATGTCAGGCTCTGACACATTCATATGCAAGGTGTGAAGACTAGATCATTTCATGGTAATGCCCCCAAGTGTTCCCATACTCCATGGTTGCTTCAGATATTGTGGTTACCTGATGGCAGCACTGAAACTGAATATGTTATTGAGTGCAGTTACAGTGATTTTTCTCTTAACGGCTGATGCACTACATTTGCAGTTCAGCACTACAATGATGTGTTATGTGTACATCTTAGTAACTAATCATTATTTTGCAATGCTGTACATTCTATTCCTTCCAGTTGAATACATTTGGAAAGCAGCAGTGACAAGCAACATCCTTCTTACTAAAGAATAATGGATATGGGATGTAGGCAGTTGTGTTTAAATGAATGTTTTGTCTTACTGAAATTTGTATCTTTTTAAGAATGAAACTAATTAAATGAGTGAATGCTCTCTTTCTATTTTTCATTCAGTCTGCAACTCATCTTCCTTACTGGCAGATGCTTCCACAATACAGGATAAAAAGGACACATTTATTGCGCTGCCAGCAACCAGCAATGTTTCAAATTGAGTTATTTAAAATGAACTTGAGCTCAGAAACACCTTAGAACAAACCACGCTCCTTCACAGATTTGGATGATCTCCTTGAGAGACAATAGTAAAGCTGCTAAAAGAGAACATTCCAAGGTTTCACGTTTTTGATCTCTCTTTCCTTACTTTTGTTCTTTCTTTCCTTCTTTTTTATTGAATGAAAACATATCAGTGATTAGACAATGAAAATGGTTTACCTGACAAAACTGTTATTTAATGTGCACGGGATAACCATTTCATTAAGAACTGTTCCTTTTATTTTTGGAGTAAAAATAAATGCAGCATTTCAACATCCTGGAGAAAAGTCCCATATCACTTAATTTTCATGAGCAGGGAATTCACTATTATTTTAAGATATACCACATATCTTTCAAAGATGGAACTGCTTTTTGAAGATTAAGAGTTTTTTCAAAGGAAGAAGTGCTTCAAAAAAAATTAAAAAAAATAAAAAGTTGTATGTTATTTGTAACATCATCTGTAGTTTAACAATAAGGAACTTTTTAAAAAAGTATTGCATTTATATAAAAAGCTGTATTCTTCATTGCCTTCACTTTCAAAAATACACTTCGTTTTCCATATAGCTGCATTACTGTTTATGTGTCCATATCTATCTATATATCTATATCTATCTAGTTATATATGGATGTACTACCATTCGTCAATTTGAGTTTTAGTCAACCTCCATTTTGCTAACACGGTCTGATCGACAAAACAGATGGTTGAAATTTGTGTGAGATCGACAATTCCCCAGGGATTATGTGATCTTAGTGTTGGTGTCTATCTATCTATCTATCTATCTATCTATCTATCTATCTATCTATCTATCTATCTATCTATCTACTTATATTTAAGAGGGAGGGTGAGGTGCATTCCTGTCTGCAAAAACATTTTTTAATTTGCATAGTCTGCTGTTAATCCTCAAAGCATGTGCAGAAGCATGCTGCCATTACTGTTGCAGGTGTTAATGTGTCGATGTTAGAAATGTCGACATTTAGTCAATTCAAACTGGGTCAATATATCCATCAAGAACAACTTATCTCTCTCTCTCTCTCTCTCTCTCTATATATATATATATATATATAAATATATATAGTTACATATATGTATACATTTTCCCAGATTAGCAAGATGGAGAAACATAAGAGCTCTATTTCCATAGCCCTATGCCTCTCAATTTCCAGCTAAACTTTATTTGAACTACTGTATCTGTGCAGAAATATCTTCTGATACACAGGCACGCATACGTGTGCACAGAGAAAGAGAGGGGGAGAGAGAGAGAGACATGCACACACACACACACACACACACACACACACACACACACACACACACACACACACACACACACACACACACACACACACACACACTATTTCCCTGATGGGCAACAATGTCTTTAAACTGAGTTTTCCAGTGTTCTCATACCCCTCTTTCCAGGCTAGAGCTGCTGTATGGATTCCATTCCAAGGTACTGAAATTAGCAAGGAAATTAGTTACAGGACAAGTTATATATTATTAAAAGGGATTTCTTATAGTCTGCTTATATGTACAGTGCTCCCAAACCTACAGACAGACAGACTGCAGATATATAGATTTTTTTCAAAGCAGTTTGATTTCAGCAAAAAAGCATGTATCCTATACCAGGTCCTGCTATACATCATTAATTAAAACAGTGACTTCAGGCACACTACTAACATGCCTAATGTTCCAGTCAACTCTATGGCATAGAGTGATAAATCCCTGACACTGGCACTACTGACCCAAGTTCGAATAACGGCTTACATCCAGGAAGGAGTGAGGTGGATCTGGCTGTCCATTTGTTGACGTGTAATGGGGCACTGAGGTGTTTACCTAACAGACATAAGGTGCATGGTTTGAATCTCACTTTTGTTTAATTTCTGGTTATTGGCTAGGCATGTAATAGTCTGCAGACTGTCTAGTATTTAACTATAAACCTCTGAACAATAAACATAAACATATCTAAATGCTATACACACTGTTTACAAGAACAATCCATATAAAAGACTCATACTATCTCTCTCTCTCCATATATATATATATATATATATATATATATATATATATATATATATATATATATATATGAAACCACTCTTTCCAGCATACAAACAGAAAAAAACACCAGATAAGATTTAATATACAGACAAGAGCATGTAAAATGATGTAAAGTGTTTCTTTAAGTAAAATGTTTAGAAACTTTGTCCTGTCCTCCACAATTCTGTACACTCATTTGTTCTGAGATTCAATTAATCAGCAGGGTCTAAGTTGTTTGACTGCTAAATGATTTAGTTCAGTTCAGAGTACATTGATCAGTCCAATTTTTATTAATATATTTATCATCATAAAGATAAAAATATGTTCTCTTACTTTTAGAGGTTTAATGTTATGACTGGAGATATGAAGTATTGTAAATAGCTAAGAAATATAAATCAACTGAGTAAGGAAGACTTTGACCCTTTGCTGTAATGAGATCCAGAAATGTTTTTCATATTTGCAAGGCCAAACATTATGAAGTATATCTGCAGAGGGAGAACCTCATATGAAACAGTTATCCTGGTATGATAGATAATATGTGAACCTTTTAGTTGGTGTAAGATAGTCATTTTGAATGATCATGAATTGGGTATAAATTATTTTTAAAAGGGATATATTTAACATTTAAATGTAATGTTAAATTTAGTGTTTGCTTTTTAATTCCTTATTTATTAAATGCTTACCATATTTAGTCCATATTGATGCAGAGAGATGAGTGCCCCTGTACTTATGTTTTATAAATAATTTATTTAAGGAGAAAATAGGTTTGAAAGAAATAAGGGTTGTGAATAGGACTTGGCAAAGAACAATTATTAATCTGTGGTCTTTATTTAGGATAAACTGCCATCTAATCATGCTATGTATTTCATTTAGGACTGATAAGTATCCTTTAGGTACTCTTAATTGGATAGCAGTTTGAGGCAGGGGGCTATTTTTGCATGAGCAAAAGCCCACATATTGCACTCTTCAGTAAATGAAAGAATGATAGATTGACCATTATATTACTAGAAAAAATATTTATGAATTGGTTAGAAAAAAATATGAAAGCATCTTGTTTGTCAAGGAATTTCATAAACTTTTGAAAAAGTGAAATGAGGTGAGCAAAGAGCAATGTATGTTTAGGTATTTGAAGTTTTTCAGTCAAAGAAAAAGAATGTTAAATGGGTTACACTCATAAGTGTTTATCAATCTAGATCAAATGTAGATCCAAGTAGGACACCATTTAACTGCCTGTGGGTTAGAGTTAAAAACCTTTACTAATTGTGTAGAATTTATAATTAAGTTGCATGCATACAAGTCTAGTAAACTCATACCACCCTGATTTCTTAAGGTATTAGCTTCAAGTAGGATTTGAGGTGCCAAATACATTATGGCAATTTGAAAGAGCTTTTGTTAATATTAAACAGTAAAATAAATAGTTTGAGAAGATGTTTATTTTTATAATATCAATTTTTGATAAAAAAAATGCAAAATGTGAGGATTTCCATCTTTTAATATAAAATGAGATATTGGTCCAACATTTGTAAATGTGTTAGAGCATGATGATTCAGAGATGAAGCACAGAAATCACATACATTTAATTAATAATATACTAGTATATTTTACCATATCTTGACAGACTTCAGATTTCCTTACAAATCATACATGGGCTAGAGGAAATCAGTTATGCAGTAATAATACATATGAAGCTGCTTGGAAGGAACTATGCATATCAGTGCGCAGAGTCATAGCAGCTGGCTTATCTAGCACCTGGGTGCCACCACCTCTTCACTCAAAAAAAAGAAAAAGGACAGCTTCACTTTTAAATTGTAGCAAGCTAGTTGTGCCCTTTGAAACAATTGGATTGCTACAGATTGACCTTTGACCACACAGTGCTGGAGTCTAAAACTGCATTTTTTATTTCTTATTTCTGTACCAGCATTTAGAAATGCTGGCAAAGAAACAACAATGCAGGAACTATGCTTCTCTTGTCCCCAGGGTGGATGTCCTCTTCATCCCCTCACTATGCTTCCATCACTGGATTCTAATAAAGAATTCAAGATCAACAATTCTCAAATTAATTTGATTAATAATAAAACAATTCATTTCTGTCAAATTATTTGCATTATGTTTACCTTTAGCTATGTAATAAGAAAAAAAAAAAATATATATATATATATATATATGTGTGTGTGTGTGTGTGTGTGTATATATATATATATATATATATATATATATATATATATATATGTGTGTGTGTGTGTATATATATATATATATATATATATATATATATATATATATATATATATATATATATAGCCTACAATCAAAATGTTGAGGTGGCTTACCTCGACAGTTAGAAGGACAAACATGGAGCAGCAGAGAGTCAAAACTGTGAACACAATTCCTGTCGAACTGTGAAATGTCGATACAGAGATTGTGTTCGCAGTTTGGAGCATCAGTGTTTTAAAGGGCATCACACTACAGTGGGGATTGGGAAAATTACCCTTTTCCTCACTGTAGTTTGATCTTGGAGTTAGAATATATAAGTAGCAGGGGGTGTGGGAGGCGCAGGGTGGCTTAAAACAGTAGGACATTTTCCACCTTATAACGGATTTTTTTTTCAGGATGGTGAGTGTTCGAATGCCAATTTTTTCCTTTGAAGGAATTGACATTCTAAGCAATTGTAATTCTTTTCCATTGTTCCGGGTCAGGGATGTAAATGGTCGAGGTAAGTAACCTCAACATATTGATAGTAAACCTATATCTATATCATTACAACTGTGCTCCTTGCTATCTTCCCATTAAATTGAACATTGGGTCTTATTGAAATAATTAATAGTGATAAAAATGGAAAGAAAAAGCTTTTTTGGTTAATTTGCATTATTTGATGGAAATTCAAACTCGCATAAAATAGGCAATAAGGCATGGTTAGGATTTTATAACATATTAGAGACTTTTTTGAACAATATTAATGAACTATACTTATTGAAAATGAAAGCTTATCCTGTTCTTTCATTTCTAACAATGATTTTAAGTTCTTCTTATAATTCTAAATCATATTTAACTGTACAAATTGCAAACTGATAATTTTCATCTTAATTATTGGAATTATATGAAAGCACTTTTCTCCTCATTTAAGTAGTTATTAAAAATATTATTTTGAAATCTCCTTTATGTATCTTCGTTTTCCTCATTCTAAATGTTATCTGGTTAAACTATTTATGCCTAGCAATTTTTATACATCAAATAAAATAAGTAAAAATTTTAAAAATAAAACTTTAAGTTGCTGGATATGTAATGAAGAAGTGAATATAAGCTCTTTGATTGTTTATTATTTAATACATTTTGGATAGATGTAAAAAGATTTTGATCAAATTAATTTTTAAATGATATAAAGAACCTTTGTACAAAATTGAGTAGTAGTTTTACTGTAGCTAAACATTTGATTTTATTTAATATCCCAGTTCCATCTGGTGTCAAAAAATGTGTTTTAATCGGTGTGGTACATGTTAGCAGTTTCATGGAAAATATAACCAGAAGTTAGACTAACCCAGTGATTCATTAACTTTGCATACACATCATACTGAAGCAAACACGATCAGCTGCCTGTGCACAGTGAACAGCACTGATAATCGATCATGCAAGAATTCAAGTTATGCTATACATCAAGCAGCCTCTGCTCAAACCCACAACACAGGCTTGCAGCGATGGTATGGTAAGGCAGGGCTTGTGTATATAATGTAAACAGAGGAGCATACAGAAACCTGTCATCAGTAAGCAAACGCATGAGCATAGCAGAGCACAGCAGAACAAGAGATACATAAAAGCAAGGGGAAGCCTAACAAAGCAAGTGTACAAGGAAGGTTGATACAGTCATACATTGCAACTTTAATGGTACTGTCATGTACACTGAGAAAGAAAACACAGGCAGTAAATTTTCATGAAGGAAAAATGTGGATTTTGAACTGATGTGCAGGTAGCATAAGTTTACAAATTAATATGCCTTATATGTTTCAAAAACAATGCAGGAGTAACTGGAAAGCAGATACATAAATGTATGTAAAAATTGAGATATTTAAGGAGCACCTGGAAATACTGCCCGTACAAGTACTGATAGTAGATACAAAAACAGTTGTGGCAGCAACATGCATGCTTTTAATGGTAGAAAATGAAATAGAGAACACATCCCTAAATCCAGTGTACAGAGCAATCTACAAGGATATGCTATGTTGAAATAAAATAAACTGGATATTATGCTGCTATACATCACTACAAATTTGTAAAATTTAACAGATGAGATGTATGTACACTGTAGCTGTGAGATGTCATGAAAAATCTACTATAATGAAAATCCTGGCAGATACAACAGACATGAAGGCATTCAAGTAAAATCTGCTGTGTGTGTGTGTGTGTGTGTGTGTGTGTGTGTGTGTGTGTGTGTGTGTGTGTGTGTGTGTGTGAGAGATTGTGTGGGTGTGTGGGTGGGTGTCTGGGTGTCTGGGAGTTTGTGTGTGTGTGTGTGGGGGGGAGGTGTGGGGTGTGTGTATGTTACTGCATGCTTATGGGCATCATTTAAATGTGTAAAAACAAACAATCTGATGTAGACAAAATGGCTGCCCGAACAAACTGAATGAATAAATAAATAAATTTAATATGAAACGCTTTTCGTTTGATACAGTTAACAAACTTCTTCGGACAAAAATATCATCTCATACAGGTCATATAAATACACCCTAATTTAAAACTTAATTAATTAATTAATCATTCAAGCAACAGATTCGTTAATCATTCACTAATCATTCAAAATAAAAGACAAACTACCATCTTCTTACATCATTTAAATGTGTGATAGGAAGACCACTCATGAGAGTTACTTATTAGGAGAATTAATCACAACAACACAAGTATTCCTGATGTCAGTATTGTGTATGGACAACTTCTGCAAATAATCCTTTCAATTTATTTTATGTGATTGGACTTTAAAGCATTGTTACCTAAGTAAGCATCACAGCAGCTGCATACTACATTCTACTGCCACACTTACACAGTTAATATGGTATGACAAAGTTCACCTCTGAAGGCTTTTGATTATCATACTGTAAATAAAAAAATGTCCACTGAATTGAGCATTGTGTAATGCATCAGTCTTAATACCTGCATCACAGCACTCAATATACCTCACAGGCAGGTGCAACACATAGTAAGTAAACTGTGGAAACTGGTAGAGTTTATATACAAAAGGTGTACACTGGCCTATAACATTGTTGGGTGCCCTCTGCACAGCAACCAGTACCTCCTTTGCATGACTGTCAACAGATCCATACTGTAGAGTGAAATTGTCAGCATTTTTTATAACAAAATGACAAATGACAATAAATATTCCATACCATTGATTACATATTGTGTTTTTTGCTAATCATCATGCAATGGAATACATTATTATACTGGGAATTTACTGGATGAACATCACCCACACATCCCAAACTCAGTAGTTATACCTTGTTAGACTTGAATACCTGTCTAGTTGAATGCATAGTGTATATAACTATATATCAACCACTGATGCCACAGAAATAATTGTACCTGAAGTGATTATGAAGCACACACTTGAGGGGATTACATCAGCAGTGTGTTGGAATTGTTATCCTTCCCCTAAAATGTAGTCTGAAGGCTCAAAAATGTTTAGCCATGTTAATATTCATACAAGTGTGAGTCAGCTCTATTACCATCTTTTATGCAAGCTAGTCTTGTCTGTCATTATTGCATTACACATATACATTACTACATTTGAACCCCTGCCTAGCTAGGTGAACACTCTGCAAAATTACTTATTGACCACTGAAGCCACAGAAGAAATAATTAGTAGAAGTGTCAGAAAGCACACACTTGGGTGCATGGCCAAGACAGATAATTGAGAGCAGCAATTGGTGAAAGCTAAGTGACTGAAAACTTTTCTCTGACAGAAAATCTAATCAAAAATGAAATTCAAAGATACTTCTTAGCTAATTCTATTCACTGATAGTTATAGAAAAGATTTATAGCTTCAAGTTCTTCAAAATCCATGATTTTTCTGTCAGAATTTCAACAGTTTTGTTATGAGAGAAGAGATATCTACACGTCACTCAAGAAATGGTACTCTGGACTCTTGTGTTAAAAAAGACATGCAGTCGATAATAACTAGCATGCAGGATGTATTACTTAAAATAGACAAACTGGATACCAACTAGAAGGTTTCAAAGAAGAGACCAAAAGAAGATGAAACATTTAGAAATTCTTATGAAACAAAAAAGTGCACACATCAGCAGTATGGAAGAAGCTTTAACTGATCATGAAGAAATAATAACTGAAGGTGAGTCTCAAACTGAATTTCTTTTAAAACAAAATAACTGGCTTATAGAAAAAGCTGATGATTAAGAAAACTGACAGAGACAAAATTACATGAAAATTTATGGTATATCTGAAAAGTATGAGAGAGACAATATAATAAACTTCTTAACAACATGGCTACATACAACATTAAATCTACTTGAAACTTTATTTTTTGGAATTGAAATGGTACATAGATCAGTGAGAGCACCGTCAAAGAAGGAAAACTTGCCAGCACATTCAATTATAATTACATTAATGACCAGCTTAGAAAAAGATCAGACATTAAAAATGGCATGGTCCAGCCCACCTATTAAAACAGGTGAACATGTAGTCCAATTTGACAATGATTCTTCCAGTAAAATAATGAGTAAAAGAAAATCCTGTTTACCACTGATCAAGGAACTTAAAAAGAAGACTATTAAAGCCACTTTGGTGTTTATTTCTTTCTGAAAAAATCAAGATATTTAACACACTAGATGAGGCACCCATTTTTGTTAACAGCAATAAAATCATTAGTAATACTGAAGAAATGGAGTGTACCAGTATATTCCTCAAGAGAGAGAATGAGCATTATTACTGGAAAACTGTTTCTAAAATTAAAAAGCTTAAAATAATGTGACTTTTATTATCTGATTGCAGGACTTTTATTTCCTGAAACAATAGATGCACTCTTTAAATAAAAGGTTTATACTGGACTTTAAGCTAAAACAATATGAAGGTATGCATTAGATTTTAAAGTAAAACATTTTTTATGATGAGGAAAATAAATGGTTAGTTTTACTGTTTTACTATATTTACAGTGAAATACAATACATTTAATTTAAATGTATAAGTGTATTTCTAAATGTTAAACAAATTCTTCCTGTAAAAAAATGTCATACAATTTTAAGCAATAGAATTGGTAACTTTAAGACTATGTAAATTAAGAATTGTATTTTGTTTGTTCATCTTTGATTAGTATGTGCATTGTTGGGTTAACTGAATGTCATATCTAAGTAATCATCATCTTCTTCTTTCGGCTGTTCCCGTTAGGGGTCGCCACAGCGGATCACCTGTTTCCATTTCTTCCTGTCCTCTGCATCTTGCTCTGTCACACCAACCACCTGCATGTCCTCTCTCACTACACCCATAAACCTTATCTTAGACCTTCCTCTTTTCCTGTTACCTGGTAGCTTCACCCTTAGCACCTTTTTCCCAATATACTCCGCATCCCTTCTCAGCACATGTCCAAACCAATGTAATCTTGCCTCTCTGGCTTTGTCTCCAAACCTTCCAACCTGGGCTGACCCTCTAATATACTTATTCCTAATCCTGTATACCCTCATCACACACAGTGCAAATCTTAACATCTTTAACTCTCTGCCTCATCCAGCTCAAACTCCTGCCTTTTTGTCAATGCCACTGTCTCCAACCCATATAACATAGCTAGTCTCACTACCCTCTTGTAGACCTTCCCTTTCACTCTTACAGGTACTCGTCTGTCACAAATCACACCTGACACTCTTCTCCACCCACTCCATCCTGCCTGTACTCTCTTCCTCACCTCTCACCACTCTCAATGTTACTCTGAACTATTGACCCCAAGTATTTAAACTCATCCATCTTCACCACCTCTACTCCTTGCATCCTCACCATTCCTCTATCCTCCCTCTCATTCACACACACACATATATTCTGTCTTAGTCCTGCTGACCTTCATTCCTCTTCTCTCTAGAGCATATCTCCATCTCTCCAGGGTCTCCTCCACCTGTTCCCTACTCTCACTACAGATCACAATGTCATCTGCAAACATCATAGTCCATGGGGACTCCTGTCTGATTTCGTCTGTCAACCTGTCCATCACCATTGCAAATAAGAAAGGGCTCAGAGCGGATCCTTGATTTAACTCCACCTCCACCTTAAACACATCCATCACTCCCACCACAGACCTCACCACTGTCACACTAGCCTTGTACATATCCTGTACCACTCTTACATACTTCTCTGACACTCCTGACTTCCTCATACAATACCACAACTCCTCTCTAGGCACCCTGTCATATGCTTTCTCCAAGTCTACAAAAACACATGTTAACAAAAAGTGTTAAAGTGCTGATGATTTTGTTTTCTTTGTTCCTGTGTAACAAATTCCATTCACATATCATTTATGAAGCAAGTAATACTTAAAGAAAGCTTGAGAACAAAAGAATGTTCCATTTGTGTCAGAATGCTGGCTTCTTCCTGTCTTGAGCTGTTCTGAGAAAACCTAAATCAAGGTTCATTACTGATGTCTGTGAAAACAGAAAAGCACTTTCTTTTTCTTTTTTTTTTTCAAGTATATATGTAAGAAATCTACTAAAAATAAAATTTTTTATCCTTTCTTGGAAGTGAAGAATTGGTAAAATAGAAGCTATAGTAATATTTTATATTGAGCTGAAGCTCATGTATACTTTGTTTACATTTTGCTGAATGTCTGTAGCTTATGTTGTAGTATTATTAACTCTCATTGTGCATATTAATGGAAAGAAGTAAAGTAAGATGTTTGTTACTGGTTAAAGTAGCGTAAAAGAACAAAGAAGAATGAGAAACTTACAGAGGAAATTAGTAGCTGCTGTTTGCTGCGAGTTGGCATGTTCACATGCTGTAATCAAATTCTCATGTCAGGATGTGAACCTTAGATAAGAACAGCAGTCCACAATGGCTAAAATGCACATTCAAGTTAAACAAGCAGGAATTCTTATAGCTAGAAAGATAGATACATAGATAGATAGTCAAGATTGCTTGTAATACTAGAATCAATAACAGTAAACATTTTATGAATTTATTTTGTATGGTTAATAAAAGAGCAGTATCAGTAAGTTAAGAAATATATACACATGCTATAATCTTTAATAGGGACCTGATGATTAGTAGATCTTTGGTGAGAGAGTTTAGAAATATAAGATATATATAGAATAAGGTAGAATATTAGTGGGAATGTAAGACAGAAAAATATATTTAAATAAACTGCTTATAAGAAAGATGTCTTTTACATATACCTGCATATGGAAGAAATGTGAATATACAAGATTTCAGATCATTTACACAGAAAATCATATAAAGTATGTGAAAATAACCTGAAAGCTGAAATGAAGCTTGATAATGTGAACTTTGAAGTTTTTTCATGTTGAATGTTATTAGATTCACTAAGCCATGTGAAATAACTATTTCATAAGTCAAAGCTGTAATTTGAATGTTATATTGCTGAATCAGTACATCCATTTTAATAGAATGTGAAGCACATGTTTCAATATGTTTGAACCAGGGAAGGGAGAATGGGATTTGAATTAAACACATTGCAACTTTTGAATACAATATGGACTGGAAATATTTATTTTACTCCAAAGAAATAGCAAGGCATTCCTTTTTACCTCAGTAGTGTCAATGTTTTTTATGATATAGTTTAATAAACTAAAGGATTTTTAAATACTTTGATATTTGTCGTGTTAAGAGTGTTACACAGTTTTGATATATAGACATTTGTACATTAAAAATTAATTCAGTACTTTTGTTAGATCTGTAAAATATGTGTGTATCTTTAGCTTTTTAAAAAAATATGTGCATTGATTTCCCTTTTGTATTATAGTTTAGTATGATACTATTATTTGTCACCTGTAAGCTTACAAATGTCTGTATATCTTCAGGTCCCATTCTGTTATACTTATTCATTTCGAAATTTAGTTATAATATTAAATGAGAGAATAATTTAGGAATATTTAATGGATAATTTATGTTACTATCATATAAATAGGTATATAATACACTATGTTTGGGTTATTTAACATTTGTGATTAATAGAAGAGGATTATTAAGCTTTTATGTAGTAATGGGGAATAATTTTAAATGGCAAAATATGTAACTAAATTAGTAGTCTCTTATTATTTTTGACTTGTTTATAATATTATATTAATTATTTGTAAGTCATGGTAACTTTTAGCTAGTTTTTTTAGTAATTTTTAGGTATTGGTAGTTAAAAAGATAGTATAGAAGTTTGTCTATTTGATTGTTAAACTAGGAAATTTGTTATCCACAGTAGGTTGTGTTTTATTAGAAATATATACAGTTATAATTATTGACTTGTCTTTGGTTTTATTTATGAATTTTAGTAGTTTTGTTTGTAGAAAGGAAGAATTTAAAATAGAATATGGAATGTTAAGATAGTATTGGATGAATGCATTAGAATCTTATGTATAATTAAATTAATATGGTGTATAAATGTGTCATGTTAGCTTTTAAAAGAAATATTTTTAAATACAAAGTGTGGATAGTTTTAATATACTATCTATTAATATAAATTGATTAAATAATGGCAACAAAAGGAAATCATTAACAAGATACCCAAAATTAAATAGAGGACACATTATATTTTTGTAAGAGACCCACTTGACAGATAAAGATATACAATATTTGAATAACTTAGGTTATGAAACATTTTCATCTGCTTCTTTTTAACAAAAAGAAGAGCAGAACTACTATATTTTAGAGAAAATCTACTGTAATGTCTAAGGTCATGGAATCCATTAATCATCACAAAGAAATGCATAAATTTGTAATACATATAATGGCATACTCTATACACTAGCTAGCACTTACTGGATCCTTGAAATAGGTGCAAGAGTGACTAAAGATCACTTAAACTTACTACAAAGTCATTGGAAGGGTAGTTTAATTTTAACAGGGGATTTTAACTGCATATCTAGTATAGAAGATACAAGTAAATAGAAGAAAACTAAGATACTGACAACTAAATCACTAAACAGATGGATTAGCAATAATTAGTAATAATAATTTAGTTGGTTTACTAGTAAAAGCTGAAGATAAGTCATTGTTCTTCACTCATTATTCTTATGCACCTGGGACACAAACTAGATTAATAGGATTGATAGGATTTATATCTCCATAGATTGAAGTGAATTATTTTAAAACTATTCCTTCTCCTTTATCTTATCATAATGCACAAAGTATTAATATTCTAATGGATATAAGGACATTTCATTTTTTTTCCTAGAATCTCAGTATATATGATGAAATTAAAATAATTAATAAGTTACCTTAAGGAGCAAATTGAGAATTTTTTATCTTTGAATAATCATGGTCACATTAGTGACATCATACTATTGGATTGCTTAAAAAAGTCATATTAAAGATAGAATGGAAAGATAGGATGGTAATAAAATGAAAGTGTGGGATAAAGAATTGTTAGGAATGTTAGATGAAATACACTAAGAGAGGTCTGAACAACAAAGAAATTAGATAATACTGAAGTCAATAAAAACTAATGACAAAATATCAAACAGCTTAAATGCATAAAGAGTAGGTAGTTTAGAAAAAAGAATACAACTGCACAGTTATGTGATGACTTCAAAAAATCTACATAGCTTAGCTAATACAGGTAAGATGTTTGTCAAAAAGGCACAAATCAATAATATCCAAAATCCTCACACTAATAAGCTTACTTTAGACATAGAGGAAATGCTTAATATTTTCAAAAATTCCCATGAGTATCTTAATAAAGATAAAAACAGTAATCCTAATGATAACAAAATTCACAAATATTTAAAGAAAAATATTAATAATAAACCTAATGACCAACACATATATCTACTGAAAAAGCCTATTACCCTGATAGAAGTTTAATAAGTTTGAAAAAAGAGGAAAAATGGGAAAGCTCCATAGTTAAATGGTTTATGTATGTAATTATATAGTCTGCTTCCATTAAATATTTTAGAATTATTGAATGATGTTTTCAGGATAATTCAGAGTGAAAAAATAATTGGAAGTTTTCTGTAATCTCACCTATACTTAAACAAGGAAAGGATAATAAGTTAGTTTCCTCATATAGACCTATTTCATTATTACATGTAGACTATAAAATAGTTACCCCCATTTTCACTACAAGATTAAGAGCTATAGTAGGTAAATTAATAAAGATCAAACAGGATTCATAGTCAACAGATTAACATGCAATAATCTAAAAAGGGTAGTTACTATCTTAGATGTAGCAAAAGGAATGAACAGGAAATTAGCCCTAATTAGCATAGAGACCGAGAAAGCTTTTGATTCTGTAGATTGGAAGTACTTGTTTTAAACTTTAGAAGCATTTGCATTGCCAGAGGAATTAAAACAATTATAAAGAGAGTCCAAAGCATATGTCAAATATGGATCTTAAAATTTCTCAAGGATTCCATTTAAATAAAGGCAAAAAGCAAGAGTGTTCTTTGGCCCCTCCACTATTTGCATTACTTATCAAACCCTTAGCTAATAGTATAGGAAGCAATAAAATGATGATTTCTCAATTAACAGAGACTGTCACTGTAAAATATATTTTGCAGATTATATTCTTCTATAAGAGATTTAAGTTATTCAATTGAAGAAATAGATGAGGAAATTGGAAAGTTTCAAGAAGTATCCCTGCTGGAAATTAATGGTAATAAGACTAAAACTTTAGTGTTAAATCATAAATAATTGGAAAGGAAAATAATTAAATATTAGGAATAAAAATCTGTCAAGATGTACAATTTTGAAAAAAAATGAAAAAAATATTAAAAATGGAATACATTTTTTTTTTACTTCTGAGAATAGGTTAGCACTTATTAAAACATTATATCAGTCTCTCTCTCTCTCTCTCTCTTTATATATATATATATATATATATATATATATATATATATATATATATATATCACATTCAATATTTTGAATACCTGACCAAATAACTTCATTCTTATGGTATCCTAAAAGCTGAGAATTGCTTATAGAGATGATATAAGATTATGGGAGTGTGGTGGTATTAGCTTCCAAGATACAGAATCTTATTCTGTTGCTGCAAAATTGAACTCTATTATACTGTGGCTAGACTCAGTTTACACTAGTCAATGGAAAACAATTCAGGAACAAATTATACTAAATTCTTATAAGTTTATTAAATATGACAAATTAGAAATGTATAAGAATCCTTTCACCTGGTTTACAAAATTTACCTTAGATGATTTTCTCAGACATAAAACAATTAACAGAAACATCAGTTATATATATACAATAATTAAATCAAATGACCAGAAAACACCAGTAAACACAATACTCATTTAATATAAACTGCCTTCTTTAACTAGTAAATAACATCAAAAGTCCTTCTAAAACTTAATAAAATCCTAAAAATATGTTCTAGTTATAAACACTATTAAGATTTTAGTCTAAATATTCAAAGAAATGTGGAATAAAAGGTATAAGTTTTAAAACACTTTTTATACAAATAGTTTCATCGAGGCCAGGGAGTTTATCAGCTTGCAGTCTTAACTACTATTCCACTTCCTTTTTTCTCCAGCAAACTATTAAAATTAATGCCTTTTGTGTCCATAAACACTTCATCCAAGACATTAAATACAAACTTTTTTAAAATTCTTACACGTTGCACTTTGCTTTTACAAAGCATTACTGTTATTTCCCTTATGTATAGACAAATCATGCTCATAAATTCTCATTGCAAGTTTCCTTGTGTTTTTTCCACATAGAAACATTCACATGATAAGCTTGAAGCTATATATACTATGCCACAAGAGTTACAATTAAAATGCCCTGGTGTTGCCAATGCATTATTAATAGAATTAACCTAAACATTTGGATTGTTATTAATAAACAACATAATTTTAAACCATTACAGGCATAACTTCCTTTAGATTCCCTGATATGAAGTCCTTTAAATATAGACTTTCTGGTTCCAAGAATTGATTTCAAAGCAATCTTAGTAGTAAAAATAGGATGTTCACCTACAATGTTAGTTTGATATTATCCTGAATAATTTTCCAATTGTCAAAAAAATATTTTGAAAAAGAAAAAAAAAAGAAAATCTTTTGATGTCATTACTGTCAATAGATGGAACTATAATCATAGAACAGCTACTGTATATTTTTAATATTAGTATCAATAAACTAAACTTTTTATAATTTGATGTCAAAATAGGTTTATAAATATCATTTCTACCATTTTACTTCATTAACATTAAAAATATCATATGAAAAACAATGATCAAGAAACATATTACAAATATTTCATATTCTTTATAAAATATATTTCCTCAGAAGCTAAACATGAAGCTCTAATAAACTGACTCTTGGCTTAACTTAGCTGTAAAAAAATATTGAAGTTTGTAAATTCTGTGATAAAAATAAAAAAACAAATAATCAAAAATACCTATAAAAACTTGCATATGTAATGAAGTCCTTTTTATAAAGAAATTATTTTTTTCATCAGGCTATAACAAAATTAGCAAATGAGGGAGCCATATTTGCTCCCAACACAACTCCTGAACATTGTTTATAATATTTATCTTCAAATACAAAAATTGTTGTCCAAAATTATTTCTAATAATGAAAAAATAACATGAATCTCTAAATTAGATAATTTAGAATACTTGGAGATGTACCATCTAAAAATTCCATGTCTCCAAATTGTGGTATACATGTATACAGAGACTTAACATCAGTTCTAACTAACATAACTTAATTATTATCTAATTTAAAATTTAATTAAAAATGCTGAGAATCTTTTATATATAAGAATTAAAATTAGTAACAATGTCCTTAATTTTATTTTCAACTAACAATAGTAGTGTTCTGTCTTTGAGCAATAAAATTCCTTATGGAGTTTCAAGATGTCAAATAATACACCTACCCCAGGATTCATGAAGCTTGCGCCAGGTGCAGGCGTAGCGTCGGCGATCTAACACCAAATATGGTCACCGAGCGATTCAAGTACGAGCTGATTCCACATGCACTACCTGTGTACGCTACACCCGCACAACTCCTGAGCCTTGTATGCTAATTACCCCATGTGCAGCAGTGTAGCATGCAAATGAAGGTATGTAGCGATTCAGGAAGTGGTGCAGGTGTAGTGTAAGCAAGCTGAAATGTAAACAGTAGAAAACGGTTTACAGTTTTGCAAACATAAAATTGGAGCCATGACAGCCGACCAAACACATGTATTATAATGTTAATATATGCCAATGGCTAAATATATAGCCGTTGGCATAAAAAAATATACAAAATATAAAATTAGCATTAAATATATATAGTTGCACTATTGCGACGTGGAAGCACAGGGCAGCTGTACACAAAGGGGATTGCAAGGAATATATAAAAATATAGAATAAAACTGCAATGAAACACATATCACAATTTCCCCATAATAGTCAATGGCAGGCATGCTACACCATACTCCTGGCACAAGGGTTGCTAAGGGGCAGTGATAGTGTAATGCACAGTAGCTAGGAACCAATAGGCAATGCCATGCAAATGAGAGGAGTAATAGTAAATTGCAGATTTCCCACTGGTGTAAGGATGCTCAAAACAGCATAACATTATAACACCAAGATGAGCCCTTGAGATAAAGATGACATCAAGAGAGGGGTGTGTTGCCATTGCTGTAAGCACATTGGAGCATCGCCAAACCTGTTCACCCCTAGCTAGGCAAAGCAGCAGGATAGGGGTGTGTCGAATTGCCTATAGCTATGCTTAGGGGAGAGTACACAAGGTAACTGAGTATGCATGTGAATGGAGATGAAAATGCGCGTAAACCCAGTAAACGGGTATGCTTGTAGTGCATTGCAGCTGAAACAGGAAGGATATAGGAAAGAAATAAGGAAATGCTGCAGCAGTGAAATTGGAGTACAAATGGCTAATTAACACCTAGGAGCCTACAGTGGGCCATTGACAAGAGCTAACAAGGCTGCAAGCAGCTACCTGCAGAACAGGGAAGGGGAGAGGTTGTACTGCAAAGAAAACAGCAAAGTGTCAAAGCAGAACAAAGGTGATATGCAGTATATCAGCTACAAGGCACAATTCATCATGACTGGGTAGGGAAAGTACAAAACAAGAAAGATGGCAGGAGGATGCATGCCTGATAATCGGATGGGATCCAGATCTAGTGAATTGAATTAAAGGGCAACAGAGTAATCAAGGCAGGCAAGTAGATCTCCACAGTAAAGGCCCCACACTTGCAGTACTCATTGCAAAACCCATAATTAAGACATGCAGCAGCTGGAATAGTTCATACACAACCACTTACATCAGCGGCATCCATAACACAATACTATAAATTTGAAAGCACCTCACGCACATTTGTGTATTCCCATACACTCTGCACAGACTGAAGGTGGTGTGGAGGATGATGCACAAGACCACCGCAAGCACCAGAGGAGGAGGAGAGTGTTCAGACCTAGCTAACCTACCAGGGGCTACATGATCTGGAAACAGTTGAGCATTACAGGGTTGACAGGGACATTCTACAGTAACTTGTGGAGCTGTGCCGGCCACACCTCACAGCCAGAGCAAACAGAGGGGAACCCATCCCAGTGGATACGAAGGTATGTGTAAGCCTGAGAATACTAGCTACAGGTACCTTTCAAAGACCAACTGGGGATATCATGGGGATCTCACAGACAGCAGCATCCAGGGTACTACTCCAGTTCCTGGATGCCATGTTACCACATTCCAATGAGTACATATACTTCCCCTGAATGCAGAAAGAGTTGGCCAGCAATATGTGTCTCTTCCACCGTGTGGCAGAATACCCAGAAATACTGGGTGCAATAGACTGCACATACACATCAAGTCACCACCTGATGAGCAGGGAAGGTGCTACAGAAACCACAAGGAATACCCCTCCATCAACTGCCAGGTCATGTGCAATGCCCAGGGCATTATCATGGATGTGTATGCTGGCAGCCCTGGAAGGTATCACGACTCCCACATCTGGCATGCCTCACAGCTGTATCGGTTATTTGCCAGGGGGGACATCCCAAATGGCCACCTAGTGGGGGATGCTGGCTATGCACTGGAACCGTGGATGATGATTCCCATCAGAAATGCACACACACCCATGCAGGAATGCCATAATGAGGCTCATGCACAAACCAGAATCATCATAGAGAGTGTGCTTGGGATGCTAAAATCACAGTTCCATTGCTTGGACATATCTGGTGGAGCCTTGCAGTACTCTCCAGGCATGTGTGCCCACATCTTCATAGTGTGTGCCATGCTACACAATATGGTCCTGCAGAAACAGCTGCAGCAGGGACAGAATGGTGAAGGCCCTCACAGCCCACCACCATTGCCAAGGGCCCCACAGGCACAGAGGTACTTGGACCACAAACACCCTGAGCCAGCCCCAGTAGGCAGATAGAGGTGTGCCCAGTATGTCCATGCCTTGGTAAAGAGGGAATGTATAGCACACACACTGACAGTGTAGGCACCTAGGGACTGACACCCTTCTCCACCTGCACACACAATTAAAATGGATGGCACACACACAAGTCTACCTGTAAATTGTCATGTATAGGCAGTCTACGGTGTGCATCCAACATAGGCAGCTTTCAACTATTGCACACACAACAGCCAGTGGCACAAGGTAAGTCAACACCTGAACAGTAAACTAAGCTATCAGCATATGCAAATACTGTATGTATAGATTCATAGGTAGGTACTTGGCCAACTGCCAGAGGCCATTCATAAGGCCAGCCAAAATGTGTCAGCATTTGCCACCCCATTGAGTCATTAACCAACCCTCTGTGGAGCAGAGCCAATGGCAGGATCCCTGGAGTACATCTACTGTTCCCCATCCACCCTTCAAGGTCTCTCTTGCAGAATGTTAGTGAGGGGCTCTGTAAAATGTAGATGTAAATGGATGTTGTTCCAAAGTATGGGGAGTGTCTGTGACAGGAAGCTGTCCCTCCAGCATCTTCCGGTTATTGTTGTAGCAAGGTCAGCTCACTGCAGTGTGTGTCTCACTGTGACATGGATTCCCATAGGTGGAACATATCCATCAAGCTAGAGTTTGACATGGCTGTGTTGGTCAGCAGAGATCATCTCTGGGTAAATGAGATGCCACTGAGTAAAGCAGGAGTGTATCCAGTCCTTCTGCATAGGCCATATGTTGGAGGCCAGTATTCCCCTTGGTGAGGTACATTTGTGGACCCTCCCCCAGCTGTTGGACGTGTAGTCTGAGGTACATCCCATATGGATTATTACACCCTATGATCGGACTGATGAGTGATGAGTAAAGGGGCACTATAACCCCAGTATGTCTAGATAGGAATCCTTTAGTAGTCAGATGGCCTACATAGAAGGATGTCCTAACTACTGTGGAGATATGATTGTCACAGGGAGATCACTATCTACCTTAGTCCCCAGATACCCCATTACCTCATCTGTATTAAAGTGGCTGCTGCTCATGTGTTAATATGTGGGTGCCAATTTCACAATGGAATGACCATGCAGTTAGTGGCACTTGGCTGGAGACCATGTCAGTGGCACCCTGTGATGTTCTCTGTGAGGTCCCCTGAGGGATGTCTGTGTCAGCTGGACTATCAGTCATGGCTCCCAGTTTGCAGTCATTGCCAAGCATGTTCTGTGTCAGCTGGACTATTCAGTCATCACAGATTCCCACTGGTGTAAGGATGCTCAAAACAGCATAACATTATAACACCAAGATGAGCCCTTGAGATAAAGATGACATCAAGAGAGGGGTGTGTTGCCATTGCTGTAAGCACATTGAGCATCGCCAAACCTGTTCACCCCTAGCTAGGCAAAGCAGCAGGATAGGGGTGTGTCGAATTGCCTATAGCTATGCTTAGGGGAGAGTACACAAGGTAACTGAGTATGCATGTGAATGGAGATGAAAATGCTGTAAACCCAGTAAACGGGTATGCTTGTAGTGCATTGCAGCTGAAACAGGAAGGATATAGGAAAGAAATAAGGAAATGCTGCAGCAGTGAAATTGGAGTACAAATGGCTAATTAACACCTAGGAGCCTACAGTGGGCCATTGACAAGAGCTAACAAGGCTGCAAGCAGCTACCTGCAGAACAGGGAAGGGGAGAGGTTGTACTGCAAAGAAAACAGCAAAGTGTCAAAAGCAGAACAAAGGTGATATGCAGTATATCAGCTACAAGGCACAATTCATCATGACTGGGTAGGGAAAGTACAAAACAAGAAAGATGGCAGGAGGATGCATGCCTGATAATCGGATGGGATCCAGATCTAGTGAATTGAATTAAAGGGCAACAGAGTAATCAAGGCAGGCAAGTAGATCTCCACAGTAAAGGCCCCACACTTGCAGTACTCATTGCAAAACCCATAATTAAGACATGCAGCAGCTGGAATAGTTCATACACAACCACTTACATCAGCGGCATCCATAACACAATACTATAAATTTGAAAGCACCTCACGCACATTTGTGTATTCCCATACACTCTGCACAGACTGAAGGTGGTGTGGAGGATGATGCACAAGACCACCGCCAGCACCAGAGGAGGAGGAGAGTGTTCAGACCTAGCTAACCTACCAGGGGCTACATGATCTGGAAACAGTTGAGCATTACAGGGTTGACAGGGACATTCTACAGTAACTTGTGGAGCTGTGCCGGCCACACCTCACAGCCAGAGCAAACAGAGGGGAACCCATCCCAGTGGATACGAAGGTATGTGTAAGCCTGAGAATACTAGCTACAGGTACCTTTCAAAGACCAACTGGGGATATCATGGGGATCTCACAGACAGCAGCATCCAGGGTACTACTCCAGTTCCTGGATGCCATGTTACCACATTCAATGAGTACATATACTTCCCCTGAATGCAGAAAGAGTTGGCCAGCAATATGTGTCTCTTCCACCGTGTGGCAGAATACCCAGAAATACTGGGTGCAATAGACTGCACATACACATCAAGTCACCACCTGATGAGCAGGGAAGGTGCTACAGAAACCACAAGGAATACCCTCCATCAACTGCCAGGTCATGTGCAATGCCCAGGGCATTATCATGGATGTGTATGCTGGCAGCCCTGGAAGGTATCACGACTCCCACATCTGGCATGCCTCACAGCTGTATCGGTTATTTGCCAGGGGGGACATCCCAAATGGCCACCTAGTGGGGGATGCTGGCTATGCACTGGAACCGTGGATGATGATTCCCATCAGAAATGCACACACACCCATGCAGGAATGCCATAATGAGGCTCATGCACAAACCAGAATCATCATAGAGAGTGTGCTTGGGATGCTAAAATCACAGTTCCATTGCTTGGACATATCTGGTGGAGCCTTGCAGTACTCTCCAGGCATGTGTGCCCACATCTTCATAGTGTGTGCCATGCTACACAATATGGTCCTGCAGAAACAGCTGCAGCAGGGACAGAATGGTGAAGGCCCTCACAGCCCACCACCATTGCCAAGGGCCCCACAGGCACAGAGGTACTTGGACCACAAACACCCTGAGCCAGCCCCAGTAGGCAGATAGAGGTGTGCCCAGTATGTCCATGCCTTGGTAAAGAGGGAATGTATAGCACACACACTGACAGTGTAGGCACCTTGGGACTGACACCTTCTCCACCTGCACACACAATTAAAATGGATGGCACACACACAAGTCTACCTGTAAATTGTCATGTATAGGCAGTCTACGGTGTGCATCCAACATAGGCAGCTTTCAACTATTGCACACACAACAGCCAGTGGCACAAGGTAAGTCAACACCTGAACAGTAAACTAAGCTATCAGCATATGCAAATACTGTATGTATAGATTCATAGGTAGGTACTTGGCCAACTGCCAGAGGCCATTCATAAGGCCAGCCAAAATGTGTCAGCATTTGCCACCCCATTGAGTCATTAACCAACCCTCTGTGGAGCAGAGCCAATGGCAGGATCCCTGAGTACATCTACTGTTCCCCATCCACCCTTCAAGGTCTCTCTTGCAGAATGTTAGTGAGGGGCTCTGTAAAATGTAGATGTAAATGGATGTTGTTCCAAAGTATGGGGAGTGTCTGTGACAGGAAGCTGTCCCTCCAGCATCTTCCGGTTATTGTTGTAGCAAGGTCAGCTCACTGCAGTGTGTGTCTCACTGTGACATGGATTCCCATAGGTGGAACATATCCATCAAGCTAGAGTTTGACATGGCTGTGTTGGTCAGCAGAGATCATCTCTGGGTAAATGAGATGCCACTGAGTAAAGCAGGAGTGTATCCAGTCCTTCTGCATAGGCCATATGTTGGAGGCCAGTATTCCCCTTGGTGAGGTACATTTGTGGACCCTCCCCCAGCTGTTGGACGTGTAGTCTGAGGTACATCCCATATGGATTATTACACCCTATGATCGGACTGATGAGTGATGAGTAAAGGGGCACTATAACCCCAGTATGTCTAGATAGGAATCCTTTAGTAGTCAGATGGCCTACATAGAAGGATGTCCTAACTACTGTGGAGATATGATTGTCACAGGGGAGATCACTATCTACCTTAGTCCCCAGATACCCCATTACCTCATCTGTATTAAAGTGGCTGCTGCTCATGTGTTAATATGTGGGTGCCAATTTCACAATGGAATGACCATGCAGTTAGTGGCACTTGGCTGGAGACCATGTCAGTGGCACCCTGTGATGTTCTCTGTGAGGTCCCCTGAGGGATGTCTGTGTCAGCTGGACTATCAGTCATGGCTCCCAGTTTGCAGTCATTGCCAAGCATGTTCTGCTGTAGTCCACCTGTGTTTGCCTGTACATCTGAGACGTATATGCCAAACAGTAGGGCTCCCAGGACTGAGTCCTGTGGGACACCAGTCATGACTGTTCAAGAGTTGGACCTAGAGACCGCTAGTCATACCATGTGGGTTGTGTGTGTAAGCCTGTTGGCAACCCAACCTGTGATGTATGGGTGAATGTACAGGCTGGTGTGTTTATCAATAATACCTGAGTGGGGCATGGTGTCAAAAGCCTTGGTGAGGTCCAGGAAGTATGTGTGAACCACCTCCCCTGTCATCTAATGTCTTGGTGACTGTATGTAAGACGTAAAACAGGTTCAGTAGGCATGAACTGCAGTCAACCAAGCTGACCTGGGTTGGGTCACGTTTCTGAAGGTTACCAATGTCATTGTTAATGAGTGCCATGAGGATGCGAACCATACCATTGCAGACCAGGCTAGTCAGGCTTATGGGGTGGTAGTTACCATGGTCAGTTGAGATTTCCCCATGATGGTGTGGAATAGCCATTGCAAAGCTCCATTGTATAGACATGTAGCCTGTGGAGAGGCTGAGGTAGGAATGCATAATTAGGTGGGGGGCAGGTTGTCATGTACAGTTTGTAAGATGCAGTCTGGGTCAACATTTGCCTCCATTGATGCTGTGTTCTGCTGTTAGAAAGGGCCATTTCCACTTGTGTGTCTCTGATGGTTGGGATACTGTACCTTAGTGTTGTGGGCTCTTTAGGGGGTGAAGTATGCACCGCATGTATCTGCAAGGATGTTGGCAGTATCAGTAGAGTCAGCATATTTTGCGTTATATTTCACTGGCACAGTGCAAATCTGTGTGTCACCACGTAGATCCTTGGCATAGCCAAAGAAGGCTTTGTGGTTATCTTTCAAATCCTTGCATATTCTCCTGCTGATGTTAGCCTTGGATGATGTCATGAGGGACCTACGTATCATACTAATAGTTGTCACGGATGTCAGCCCTTCATGAGATTTGATGTGTGTCTGGAACACTGTCCTACGTCTGTAGTATTGCCTGTTTATTGCAGAGGTCCACCAGACCGGTGTCCTTGTCTAGGAGGAGTGAGTCTTGGTTTACCAGCAATGGCATGATCCATACATCCATGTAGGTGCTTATTGATTGCATCTGTAAATCTGGCTGTATCTGGAGCAGTGTTTCCCCTTAGCGTGGGGGCTGTGAATCCCCCACCCCATCACTAGTAGTGTAAATTTAGCTGTAGGAAAGGTATACACTGTGGTATCCATGGGTGGGGGAGATGCTAGGGTGTGGAAACAGTGAATAGTTCATGGTCAGATCTAACCAATGACCGGTAAACCTCCACTGTGGTGCACCTGTTGCCCATGTTGTTGATGACCACATCTAGTAGCTTCCACCCCACATTAGGGAGGTTACCACCTGATACAGGGCATATGAGGTGACACATTCCAGGAAGCGTTGGTCCCGGAAGTGAGTACTGGAGTACGTGTCCCAGTTAGTGGCATGGTAGTTGACATCAACCAATGCCAGGGTGTGTGTTAGGACTGTCATGTTCTCCACTGTCTCCAGGTAGGTGGAGTGGAGGTCCTGGGTCATGGAGGGTGATCCGTAGCAGGCCACATTCAACATTGTTGTTGTGGCTGATGTTAGCTGCACATGGATGATCACAGAGGTATCATGCTGCCCCACTAACCTGGAGGTGTAGGTATCCCTGATGAATATGGATACAGCCCCTCCATGTCTGTTAGTCCAAGTTCCATGGCTGAAATGTGAGGTATGGATTGTAGTCTGGTAGTGCTGGCATGCTATCAGGAGCCTTAAGACAGATTGCAGACTTACAGATGTTGATGTTGTCCATCCTGAGGAGTGCTGTGAGCACATACATGTTGTGATCTCAACCCCTGGTGTT